>NC_056745.1:1274160294-1274460294 GCF_019279795.1 Protopterus annectens
GGAGAGCCATGACAAACCATCACCCTACTATCTCTTTGACATGTATAATAAATGCATATCCCTGTAGTAGCACTGATGAGATAGACAAGGGGTTGTATTGCAGTCCTGGTCAATGTGTGATTGTGGGTATGTCAGAGTATTAAAATATCCAGTGTGGGGTGTGGGTGTTGGGTATACTGTCTTTACACTATGGTACCCGCAGTACATATCCCAAGGTCCTCTGTATGAGGACCACTGTCACCATCAACCATACGGTAACTGAGTACACTATCTACCCCAATGATGCATGTGCTGTGTGCAAATTATCTGTAACAGAATGGACTCACTGACAAGGTAGTTAGCACTGATAACCCAGGTCTCAGATGTGCCTATGACGGTTATGTGTTTGTCAATTTTGTATATGACAGTATGTCATATTATGTGTTGTTCTTTAACACCCAGTACATCCACCATTACCATACTGTACAAGGCCTAGTGATGTTCCTCACTTAACAAGAAACTCAGGACACACCCCTATCCTAAAAGCGGTGTGGTGTGCGCAATTAAGGCCAAACACATTAGTAGCAATAAGTACCTAGGTAGGGGTTCTACTCTCAGTGTTGCCATATAAGTGTGTGTGTATGAGAGGGGATCTACTTCAGTATGCAGAAAATACATGTCCCAAGAGGTCATCTGTCCGAGAACTGACTGGCAAATGCTAACATTGCAAAGGAATCATCTCATGGAAATTCATTCCATCAAAACTAGTAGTAAATGTGTAAATGCCCTCTTCCCCACTGTATAGCTGTACCGCAATACTGGAGTTGGTATATATAGTTGGTTGTTGACATTGTGGACACAGCCAACCTCATCGGGGTTATTGTGTGTGTATCCCCCGCTTAGTCTGCTGTAATACTGGGCAGTTTATGTTAACGTGTTAAGTATTTTTCACTCACACTATGTGCAGGTCTACACCACCCCATACCCTCCAAAGTTGAGGGCTGTACCGCCCACACCAGCACACCTATGTTTACCAAATCCAGGATTACACTACATTGGGGAAGGGGACATATACCTTGCCAGTACCATTGTCAATGACATTAAAGTAGTAGACTGATTATTTACTGATGTGATGTTTTGCCTACTTTGTCTTAGTGGAATTACATAGGCTAAAATAAGTTCACTGCAAAATTAAGTACATCCATGTGTACAGTATTCTCTGTGTATTGCATCAACACCAAAGCATGTGTGTGTGTGTTATACACAAACATGTGGTGTGTGCCACCCAGTACACTTACCATTGTCCACTGTAGAAGGGCTGGTGACATCAGCCACTATGCACTCACCTGTATACACTCCTCAGACCTATCAGCCATGTGGCACATGCAGTAACTCTTATACAGACCTATTAATTGTGTTCAGCTGTAACCAGGATATAACACAGTCAATGTGTCACCACATTGCCATACCTCTTGTAGGAAACAACAGCAGACCAACATCCTGCTGATACATAGACACCTACAACACAAACTGAATACATTAGGGAGACCACAATCAGTCAGTGTTAATAACAGCTATAATGCATCATGGCTGGACAGCTACACATCCTGACATGTAAGCATTACACTTTCCTGATGAAAACATGTTACACAGCATTACATTGCTACACCTTAGTACATTCACCCTCTGCATCAGAACCATATTAGCCTGTCACTGCATCGATGGTATGGATGACAGGGATGTGGCACAAGTATCATTATAGGCACAGGGTGTGTTGTGGGTTTGCCAGAGACCTAGGCTGAGTCATTTAATTGACATCATGTGTGTGTGTTAGGTGGTTTCATCATTAATTGGGCTGTGCAAATGTGGTGTGTGTGTGTCTGTGTGTGTGTGTGTGTGTGTGTGTGTGTGTGTAGGTATGGAGGTGCTCTAGCTGTGTTGGTGATGTCTGTGTGTGTGTGTGTGTGTGTGTGTGTGTGTGTGTGTATGTATGCATGCACACAGTTCGGCCATGTGGCTGCCCTATACAGGGGTTTGTTGGACAGCTACAGACCATACATGGCAGGTTGTGCAGATCAACATCTCCAGCCACAGACACAAGAACTGTGCCTGCCAGGGGTTCCACAGGCACTCTCGGGTACAAGGCCAAGTATGTTACTCTCCCGTGATGATGACAAATGTCCGCTAGATCCGGGTCCCTGTTGAGACCAGCCAGGGCCATGTGTACATGGTCTGCTGTGTTGTGGTGTGGACAGCACCCCCCTTGCAGTGCTGGTGCTGGTACTGCCACTATGGGAGTGGCTGTCACTTGTTGCATGTCCATGTAGGCCTCCACCTGTTGGTGTTGCTGACCTACATCCACATGGCTGTCACCCTACTCCCACCATATGCTCTAACACAGACATTGCGCTATCAAGGAATCCCACCATCTTACCAAACCATCTATCCAGGACCTCTACAAAATAATGGTGGGCACCTGCAAGATCACGGATGTTGTCAGTAACAGCAGAATGAGTAGCCCTCTGGAGCCTCAGACTCTGTCTGGTATAACGTTCCATACATGCCTGTGCCTCCATGATGGCCCGAAACATGCATCTGGTGACACCTGCTGTGGTGCTTCTGCCTGGGGCATGATGGCCAGCAGCCCTCCTATGAGCATCCCTGTACATCTGCCTATGTGGTACCTTGCCAGTCATCTGGCTATGGCTGCTGTGTACAGACACACTTGCCATAGTCACCACACTATTCTGTCCCATGCCACCACCCGCCAATTGTCTCTTATCTATGGCCACTGGTTATGGGGTATGTATAGGTAATGTGACTGTGTGTGGGGATGGGGTGGATCACAGTGGGATGTTAACCAATGGCACAGCTTCAGCCCCTGACAATCCCACCTGTGCCTCACCATACCTATGATAATTGTCAGAGTCTGTATGGAGACTAACATCAGTTTGTTGGAGAGGGACCCTGACCCACCTTGTCACCTGTAAGGGGAAAACAAAAAACGTACTTTAAGACCTGTACATCATTGCTTACTTCTACACACACACACACACACACACACACACACACACACACACACACACACACACACACACACACACACACACACACAGGTGTGGTGGCACAAAGATATTACACATTACATAACTGTCAACATGCATGACATATGGCACTCAACACCATACACTGCAGCTATACTCAATCCCTGTTACCAACACTATACATCTATGTGATGCAGAAGTTGTTTAGTAGGTGATGCCACTTCCCCTGGAACACACTGCACCCATGTACACAGTATTGCTGTGCACCTGTTCAGCACCCTGGCATGTACTGTGCACCATACCTCACAAGTGTACACACCATTGCTGAATGTGTATATGTGTGGCAGTTATGTTTGCTCTGTTGCTCACAGCCCCTATGTGTTTGACACATACCTGGGTAGATATGAGGATAGATGTCAATAGTGAATTCATGTTGCCTTATTTGGCAGATATCATCAGCAGTGCATGTATGAGCAATAAAATCCAATTACACTGACAACCTTCAAAGCTTACTGTGGCTATGAGGCATGTAAACCCCCTGACATGCCACCCTCTTCCCTGATATGCCCTGGGGCCACAATACTACATATGTTAACATTACACACACCTGATATGTGACATATGACCTGTGCAATCAAATGCAGTATCAAACAAATGTGTTAGTTGTGCAGATGCTGATTGACATGCATACAATATGCGGGTTGCATAAGTGTGCACACCCTTAACATAATGGTTTGTTGCAGCACCTGTTAATTGAACTACAGCAGTAACTATTCTTGGAAGGGGTATACTAGCATTGTCCATCTTCACTTGCCATTATTTGGTTACTCCACCCTACAACTGTCCCCTAACTCTGCCAGATTGCAAGGTCAGCTCATGTGCACAGCCCTTGGAGGTCACACATTACCTTCACTATTGCTGTGGAGTCAGGGTTATGTCTGGCACAGTGCATGACCTTGACTGTGTTCAGATACAGCCATTCTTAGTGAGCATTAGATGTATGCTTCAGTTCACTGTTGTGTTTCAGGATGACACCCCTCCCCATCCTCAGCATTTTTGCAGATGTTTGACAACCATGGGCCACACATGAGTGTCATTTTGCAGTGTCCCAAATTCAGAACACCATGTTTACTGGCCTAGTTCCTGGTAATGAACAGCAAACCTAAAGGTGTACACTGGCACCAGCAAGGTACAGATGGGGATGGTGGGGCTAAGGTTGAATGAGGTGCTGCTTGTGCAGCACATGTATCTTTATTAATACTGTCTGTAGGTTTCATCCTTGGTCTCGGTACACCATTACACATTCCAACACATGCCTTTGGGAGACTTGATGTTATGCATATGCTACCTGTAGAGAGCCTTGGATGATGTCTCCTGTGGAACAACTCTTCCATCTGATTACCCTAACCCATAGGCCACACTTATGCAGAGTCCAGGTAATTGTCGACACAGGTACTGCACAGGCAGTATTTGCTAGACATTCCTGCAAGTCCCTCAGTGTTGTTGCATGTTTCTGGGCAGCCTCCGTGACTAGTTTGCAACATGTGTTATCATCTGTTTTGGATGGGCATCTGTTTATTTTTACATTAATGTTGTCCCATACTTCATCGTCACATACATGCCTGTCTGCACTGTTTGCCATGGTATATGCAATGGTGAGGTAAGGCTATGTCTCCCACTCCTGAGTGCTACCTTTTGGATACAGGATCCATTCAATGGTTTGTAAGATGTGTGCAAGCCACAGCTGCCTCTGTTGCAGGTAAGTGGGCAAATGTCATGGACATACTTCTTGGACAGCAGACTATTACTTGGTGTGACCTTGAGGACCTGTACTTGATGGAAGGTGCATACTCAAGAAGAGTGAATGCTGAAGTACCTCAAAAGCTGCTTCCACAATATGTTATTTGGAGTGTGTGCACACATATGCTTCCAGTGTTTGTTAAGGTATGTATTCCCCATATTTGTTGTCCTAACATAGAATTCCATATTACACATTCATTGATCATGTAAGGATCACATTACAGGTTGTAAAAGTTGTTGAATTTGGTATTGTGATATGCTGTTGTGTAGATCTGTAACAGCTGCCATTGTAATAGTGGTATATACACTGTTGTAGCCACTGTATAAGGGTAATGTTTCAGACGTCCCTACTGTAGGCCATTTGTCCCACCATTATGTTCATCTCTGTCTACACATCTTGCACTGACAGGTTGTTAGTTATACTGCAGGACTCTTGCATACCCTTTAGCTATGCCGCCATAGTGACCACTGTGATGCAGTACAGTTAACAGCAACAATAAGTGAACATGTACAGTATGCATTATGAGTAGGTGTGTTAAATGTGTGCATGGCAAATGCCATGGGCACAACATGGCCGATGTATTGGCAAACCTGAACAAAAGATCTCTACAGGCTGCTACCCCAGAGGTATATCAGAGGAACCTACATAGTTGTGTGAGAGATGTGATGTCAGTAGCCACACCTGTGGCATTGGTACAGGGTGGGAGCAGCATTTCAGTACATCAACAGTACAAACCCACAATACTACAGATTATGTACATCTGTTCATTACTACACTGCAGCAACAGACTATCTTATCTGATATATGCATGAAGATGGATAAGCAATAGTGGTCTACTAATGTGCCCTGAGACCTTACCTGCATGCTCCTCGTCTATTGTGTGGGTAGCACCTACCTCCATAATGCTATCATCAGGTTCTTGACTTGGCTGGTGGGCAGGTGCCCCAAGGCTGGCGAGGAGCTCCTCAGCATGTATCAGGTGGGGCAGGATGGCATGACATCCATCTGTATCTAGCTGTTCCCTCCTAACTGCAGCAGCACGCTGACGGGTGTAGTGGATGAGGTCAGTGCAACAATGTCACACCTACTTATAACTGTGTTTATGCAGGCCGACATAGTTTACCTCATGAAGGAGCTCGTTCCACAGGGCAGTCCTCTCCTGCAGATCATGGGCCGCATGCCTAAAGAGGGTTCTGTGGTGATGCATGCGGTAGTTGATAAGTATTTCATTCTCCTGTGGAGTGTAAGCAGGGAGACACTCTCTTGACATGGTACCTGGAAGACATAAACAGGAAAAAAGGTCTGAGGACCTCATACTGCAAGGATATAATAGTTGCTCCCCCCCCACCATATCTGCAACAATAATCTGAACACACACATCAATGGGTATGTTTAGACCAAACCTACTGTTGGGACATATATCCTATTGTGCAACAAATATTGAAATGTGTCTCTATTCATGTTCCATGTTGAAGCACTATCATTGGTGACCTGTTGCTAACAATGTAACCTGCATGCCATTGTAATGGCCACTGTGGTTCCATATATGCATGTGTTCTGTTTGTTATGCAACTGTTCCAAATCTGGTGTTTTGGATTAATGGGAATATCTATGCATGCTGTTATAACTAATCCTGGATTTTAAAAATGTTAAAAATAGGAAGATGAGCAGCCCAGTGGCAGAACATTTTCATTCAGAACATGGGGGTATAATAGACAATATGAAAGTCACAATTTTGGAACAAGTATACAACAGACATGGAGATGAAAATGTATTGAAAAAGATTTTAAGAAGAAAGGAAGCAATTTTAATAATGAAATATGAAACTTTGCAGCCTTTAGGAATGAATAAAGAGTGCAATTGGCAGAATTTCATGGGTTAATTGTTAGCTTAACAATTAGGAACTGATTTTATTATGTAATGAATTGTTAATTGATATGGCAGCTGTATAAAAGGACTGTGTGAGTGAGCTTCACTTTTTTACTCTGTAAAGGCTTGCAGCCGAGGCGCTAGGAGAGGAGAGACAACTAAAGGTTTTATTAAATTCTTATTTTGGAAAGTAGAGCTGTTTTCACTGGTCTTTTGTGTGGTTTCAGAATAATTTGCTTTTGGATAGTGGTTATTTTATCCATGACCAGTGAAATTCTGTGCTCCTTTCCTCGAATTTTTCGAGAAATTAATATGGATTTCAGCAGTGAAGACATGGAAAGCAATAACAGTGTGTCAAGGACAGAAGGAGGAGAGAGTATTATTTGTGGACAAAGAACCAACAATGCAGATACATCCAATGTTGTGATGCCAAGTGCATTTAAAAGATGGGAGAATTCAAGACAGCGTGTTATCAACAACCCCTTTGCCAAAATAGGTAAAAGAAAGATCCATTAACTACACCAGCAGTGCAAGATTTGTGCTCTCAGCTAGAGAATTATTTTTAAAGAGACTTCTGTATTTTATAATATTAATAGTCTCCAGAGATATTTGGAGCTAGATATAACACCAAGAGGTTTAAGAGCACTCAAGAATCCATCTTCACCGTTTATACCCTCTGAAGAACTGGAGACCCATTTTCAAGAGAGATGGGTAGCTGCTGCTCATCGCTGCAGCATTGAATGGGTAAATATATTGGTGGAGAGAGATAGAGTAAAGAGGGATAAATTACAGAAGGAAACTAAACATTTATGTGAAGAAATTATTAAAACTTCATCTAGCAAAGTGCTTGAGACATTCTTGAATGATACTAATATGAAATTGGAATCCTATGAAAAAGAATTATTGCAGCGGAAGACACACAAGCTGCAAAGGGACATTCTCGATTATGAACAGGAAAGGGCTTTCCTATTCACCACCAACCAGCACAATAAGAGGCGGAACGTCAGTTTCAAGAGGGATGACATCACTTCCTGGGCACAGGGGAACAAGAGTTTTATGTCGGGGGAGAGTGGAGCATCTTCAGTCGAGGAGGAAGAGGAGTTTCCAGTTCTGCAGTCGGCAGAAGATGAAAGAACCTTTCGGAATACTTTTCGAAACTCCAACAGAACCGACGGTGGCAGTGTCAACCGCAAACGAGGATGGCAGGCATACGACCAGACCAGGGACCCGGGAGATGGACATTATAAAAAGAAAAGTAAATGGACAAATAAATAAGGTACTGTTACCTAATACAAATGAATATGTTATTAACCTGTCTGAATATGAATTTAACACAGTGGAAATGAATGTCCTAGAGAAAGGACTGAAATTCATACCCACAGTGTTACCTAGACTCTATGAAGTTAAGGGAGAAATTCTAGAGCTGGTAAGGAAAATGTATTTAAAAGAATATTTCTTTAATCAAAAAAAGGAAGATGATTGTTTAGAAAGTTCAAGCGATTCAGTAACAAGTGAGGACAACTATTTCACATGTGAGTCTGAAACAGAAAGCAATGCTTATACATTGTTTGACCTTAGTAAGATTAAAGCAAATAATACATTTTGCCCAACTGGTAAAAATGCACATATACAACGCTTTAGTAATGCGACACAATTTTTTGTGGAGAGAGAACTAAAACCTATTATTAAGAAAAATAGGAGTTACAACTTGAATAAGGAAGAATGGTGCAAATTACAGGATATGAGTCAGAACAGAAACATAGTGTTCAAACCATCAGACAAGGGGGGCAAGTTAGTTATATTGAATGCACAGGACTATTATAACATGTGTTTAGAACATTTGAAGAATGAAGGAGTTTATGGTAAAGTGCAGGAAAATATTCTTAAACAGGCACAAGAGGAATTATATAAATTGTTAAGGAAAGGGGAAAGGTTATGCTATTTTACAGCTAGGGACATAAACAATAAACTGTATATAAAAAATAGTACTATAGCAAAATTTTTTTGTGTCCCAAAACTGCATAAAAACTTTTTCCATCCCCCTGGCCGCCCTATAGTATCAGCAAAGGGTTCCTTTACACATAAGGTGGCTAGTCTTTTGCATGAAATATTAATAGGAGAGGTAACCAAGTTAACATCATATATTAAGGATTCATATGATTTACTGGATAAAATAAAACAGTCTGGACAAAAGATATGTTTTTCATCACAGTGGATGTAGTTAGTCTTTATACCAGTATTACCCATGAACTGGGTTTGAGGGCTGTGCAATATTTTTTGAAAGAGTCACCAAGGACTCAGTATATAATGGAGTTATTAAATTTTTGTTTAGTTAACAACATTTTTGAATTTGATGGGACATTATATAAACAAAAAATGGGAACTGCAATGGGGGCAGCCTTCGCCCCAGCGTATGCCAATTTGTTCATGGGACTGTTTGAGTTGGAACATGTCTATAGAAATAGTTTTTTCAGGGGTCATGTAATACAATATTTCCGTTTTATCGACGATTTGATTTTTATTTGTAAGGGTGATAGAGAGGAAGCTAAGGTATTTATACAATATCTGAATAACAATGAATATAAAATCAAATTTGATGATATCCATATGGGAGAAGAAATCAATTATTTGGACATAAATTTGAAGGGCAAGTAGGCAAAAAAATTCAAGCTAAAATATATAGGAAGTTCGAACAAATGAGTAGGATGGTACATGCTACTAGCTGCCACCCAGAACATACATTGAAATCTATCCCATATGGGGAAATGTTAAGAGTCAAAAGGCTATGTACCAATGTTAGGAAGCAGAAGTAGAGTGTGACAAGGTTTGCAATAAATTCATGGAGAGAGGTTATGACCCAAATCAAGTGAAACTAAGTTATAATAAAGTATTTGGAAAAAGTAGCAAAAACAAGATTATGGGAACAAGGACAAAATAGTCAGCATGTAGTTACAAATTACAAGGGAGAATGTTCAAAATGTTTTTGTCACAAAATATACTATTTTTTCTAAAGTATTTAATGAAATGATAAAAATAGTTGGAACAAGACAAGAAGGAGGTACCTTCTTTGGTGAATGTTGAGCTTACTATTTCTTTCCAGAGAGGGAGAAGTTTGAAGGATTTTTAGTAAGAGGTAGGTTTGAGAGACCAACACAGAAGCTAGCATGTGCAATAACAAGGAAGGAACTTTCCCTGTGGAAAGTGTGCAATATGCCCTTACATAATCAGAGAAGCTGAAGATATTAAGGGGAAAAGTTTTAATACTATAGGAACATTTAACTGCACTAGCAGGGGATTATATATCTTATAAAATGCTTTTGTGGCAAAGGCTATATTGGGGAAACTAAAAGAAGTCTGGCTGAGAGAATAAAAGAACATGTCAGGGATGTTAAAATAGGAAGATGAGCAGCCCAGTGGCAGAACATTTTCATTCAGAACATGGGGGTATAATAGACAATATGAAAGTCACAATTTTGGAACAAGTATACAACAGACATGGAGATGAAAATGTATTGAAAAGATTTTAAGAAGAAAGGAAGCAATTTTAATAATGAAATATGAAACTTTGCAGCCTTTAGGAATGAATAAAGAGTGCAATTGGCAGAATTTCATGGGTTAATTGTTAGCTTAACAATTAGGAACTGATTTTATTATGTAATGAATTGTTAATTGATATGGCAGCTGTATAAAAGGACTGTGTGAGTGAGCTTCACTTTTTTACTCTGTAAAGGCTTGCAGCCGAGGCGCTAGGAGAGGAGAGACAACTAAAAGGTTTTTATTAAATTCTTATTTTGGAAAGTAGAGCTGTTTTCACTGGTCTTTTGTGTGGTTTCAGAATAATCCTGGATTTTGTTGACTATTACTACCCACATATGTTCTAAAACTGCAACACAATAGCATGTTTGAGAAGGCCTTTTCCAGCAGAACCACTTCTCCCACCTCATCTGGCCATGGCACCAGACCATAATATGTCTGGGACATAAACTGGAACCTCCTCATCTGCTGGTCCTGTACTACATTTAGGTGGAACCACCTCAGGGGATGGTGCTTGTCCCCCCCCCCCCGGTAGCGCACACAGACAGGATCCTGTAGCCTGAAGTCAGGTCCAGGATCTGGTGCATAGGGAGCTCCACAGAGATTTGGGGGATCTGCTACACCACCTTGAGGCTCTCATGACACAATTAGAGATTTAGCCTGCCCCTCCTGCTCATCCCCCAGCACAGCCACCTTCAGGGCCGTGAAGGTGAAGTGGAGACTGCCCATGGGTGGGAACCTCAGTTCCACTGTTTCCATTTGGGGGCTCATGGGCTTCCAATCTCCAAACACCCCTGCCTGTCCAAGGTGTTTACTCACCACATGTGTCATATACCGCTCCTGTATGCTGTCTTGTCTGTCTTGTCTGTCGTCTGACCCAACCTACCTACCCAAATATACCTACTATCCTTCCCTAATATCCCACTCTCACCTTAACAAAAAAAGGGCAATCTGTTCACAACACAAATTTCACACCATACATAACTGTCCATTTCACACCTGCTTACAACTGCTTACAGGTGCCTTAATCACTCTGTATCCAACAGCCCTTGTTCTGGCCAGCAAATAAATTATCAGCCCTTGCAAGTGTGTAACCCAGGACCTTGCACATCATAGCCACATCAATTTACCAGTAAGTCATCTGAGTTGCAGATATGTGTGACGTGTTCTCAAACATATCATGCAGCACAGTCATTCAACAGTAGGGAAAATGTATATATATATATATATATATATATATATATATATATATATATATATATATATATATATATATATATATATATATATATATATATATATATACACACACATACATATATATATTTATATATATTTATATATATATATATATATATGTATATATATATATATATATATATATATATATATATATATATATATATATATATATATATATATATATATATGTATGTATATATATATGTATTTATATATTTATATATATATACCTATATACATATACATATATATACACACACACACACATATATATATATATATATATATATATATACACAGATACATATATATATATATACATATATACACACACACATACACACACACACACACACACACACACACACACACACACACACACACACACACACACACACACATACACATACACACACACACACACACACACACACACACACACACACACACACACACACACACACATATATATATATATATATATATATATATATATATATATACTACAAACATGTACACTGATAGGGTACCATAAACTGGAGCAGCATGCAACATCAGATAGAACAGGACCAAGAACAATGACATCTACCACAGTCTGTACACAGGCCAAGTAACATATTCACAATACACACTCTGTCAACAATCACCATAAGTACACAGACCTCAGTACTGTACACACTACAACTGAATGTCCAGGTTTTGTCCTCAAATATAAGGCCTACTGTACATGACATGTCTAGCAGTCTGATATCTCAGTGGCTTGTTATCAGGTATGATGTCAGTAAATAATGATGTACTGTACATATGCACCTCTTACTGCATGACATACGGACAATGGCTGACAGACTTGGGGGACGGAGGCACAAACACAGGGCCAATATTGACATATTGCTGTGATTAACTGAGAAATTTCCTGGTGTAACAGGGTTTGTTGTGACATATTTCTTCTGAGGGATGTGAAGTCAATAACTCACATGGATGTCACCATGTATTGACTGCAATCATCAGAGTATGCTACTGCATATCTAAAGATAGGAAATGTGTGAGTAACAGAACACATGTAAGGCTCCAAACTCTGGACAGTCTGCAGATAGCCCTACAGGTGAGAGTTTCCACAACCACATAACACTGTCATGCCAGACTTTAAATCATGCAGAGCAGTCATATCCACACAAATCCTGTTAAACCAACATTACTTCAAATGTAGAACAGCAATACTTACATTCTGTCCCCATGTCTGGAACATCCCCCTCCTGTTTGTTGGCCTGTCTACACAGTATATGTTGTAAGAGGTATTTCCAACTGCCCTCTGTGATGCTGTTTGTCAAACACCCACATGAAGTCCTGCTCACAGTGAAGGAAAAGGGCCAACACCCACATGAAGTGCTTAGTTATAGGAGTGTGTTTCCATGCAATTGACTATAGGAATGATACCACAGATGTTCCACACGCAATTAGTAAGTGGGGGACTGCAAGTCATGCACAGGCCATCATCTGAACATGAGCATTCCTTACACAACTTAAGCTGCTGCCTATGCAAAACAGATGTACTTTTCCACATCCACCAGAGAGAGAGAGAGAGAGAGAGAGACAGAGACAGAGACTGAGACAGAGGCAAAGTAAGAAAAGAAGGGTGTAAGAGTAAGAGCCAAGCGTGGTTGTGTATGATCCGTGGGTGGAGAGTGGTATCTGGGTAGTATAACAGTTGCCTATATTGTTTATTAATCCATACTGTCACATAGTAATTGCACATAGCTGTACACATTTATGGCTGAGGACTGTCTACAACAACCTCTACAGGGTTTGAAAACTGTTGGCCTTGTAATGTGGACAATGGGACATATAGGTCCTCAATATAATGATGTAGCAAAACCCACACTGCAATGGATCCTGTCAGTACACACTCACCCCAACACACACACAGGATACTGATAACACACGCACAAACACACAGTTACCAGTACTGAGTTTCAAACCCCTACCTGACTATGTATTGCTATTACAGTGTTATGCAGTTGTTGCATGTGACACGGAGTTTACATGTTGGAGTGCTGTCCAAAGGTATCTTTGAAGGTGAGTGACATCAGCAACAGTGCTAAAGGAGGTATTAGGGAAGTGTAGTCCTTTATCATACACATGTAAGTCACACAGAGAGAGGACTATGAGACAAATGAAATACTCACTAATAAAATAAAAATTTGTATAAGCATTGGAGAACAATAAACACTCCATTGTTCAGTAATGTATAAATCCTTGAAGGGACTTGAACTTACAACCCTCCCTACTTAACACTGTGCAAAATAGTTAATTTGCAGACTGAGTTGCAGAAATCATTCTCAGTAGATATACACATTTTTTTTATTTTATTTTTATATGAATAATGTTAAATAAGGGAACAGAATGTTTAGTCATTGATTCATATAGATAGATAGATAGATAGATAGATAGATAGATAGATAGATAGATAGATAGATAGATAGATAGATAGATAGATAGATAGATAGATAGATAGACAGATAGATAGATATGGGTAGAGAATGTTTAGTCTTTGACTCATTTGTACAAATAGGTACAACATGCTAGTCATTGATTCGTTTGTCCAAAAAGAAAATTTGTCATTTTTATCAAATTCCTTTTGATAAAGTGGTATGTTACTGCTCACCATGTTTTTTGTCCAAGATCATCGAATAGTGGGCGAAAGAAGTTTGTCTCTTTACTCACTGTTGTGCAGTTTTGGAGTTGATATATTTAGGTAGCTGGGGGTGTGAGGTTTATGGCCTCCCACATTGGGGTATGTGGAGTTATTTATTTTCACTACATTTTAATTTTTTTGTGGTATGAGCTGGCAATGAAAAGTATTATACTCACATATCGCACACACTTATACACACACACACACACACACACACACACACACACACACACACACACACACACACACACACACACACACACGCACATATATACACACATACGCACACACACACACACACACACACACACACACACACACACACACACACACATATATACACACACACACACACACACACACACGCACACACACACACACACACACACACACACACACACACACACACACACACACACACACACACACACACACACACACATACACACACACATATATATATATACATATCTATACATCTATATCTATATTTCTCTGTATCTATCTATCTATATGTCTCTCTCTATATATAGATAGATACATACATATATAAGGTTACCCCTCCCGGTGGTGTGAACACTAACTCTAGTTGATTGGCACTACTGATGTGATACCTTGAGTCCATGTGCAGAAAAATGGGAAAAAGGGGTTGTGGCTGGCCGGCTGGATGGATGTATATGTATATATCTATATCTACATCTATTTAGCTATCCATATATCTATCTATATCTGTCTATAATATATATATATATATATATATATATATATATATATATATATATATATATATATATATATATATATATATATATATATATGGATCCTTAATGATTTGTTGAACAAAGAATAGGTAAAATGTATAAGGTATATACTTCTGAATGGGAATTTGACTGAATGTGAAGCAAGTGCACTGATTAGTCTAATCTGCAGACATTTTGTCAGATGAAGTTTTGGTGGAGTAATGTTTCAAAACAGTGGGAAGCTGGATTACCAAAGATTTAGCAGAGAAGTTTACTGTCGCTCATGTTTTAATTGTGAGGCTGTAATGTTTAGCAAATGGTCATAAATGTTTGTGCTATACATTTTGAAAAAGGTTTAAATGAAATCTCTGTAATCATTGTAAAAGTTAAGAAGATAATATTATGTATACTGACAGGTTTCTGAATAGTGTTTTTAGTAAGTGGGAAGAGACAGCCAAGTAATGGGGCACTGGAATGGCTGCTGGGGGAGGGGGGGCTGGTACATTACCCTGCCTAGAACCCCATTTGATCATGATTCAGCTCAAATGGCAACTCCAGTTGTAACATTTAATGTTTTTTTCTGAGGGGGTAAGAAGTCTCAGTGTTCTCATTCTGAACACACTGGCACATTCTGAAAATAGTCCAAGAGAAAGAGATTTCTTGACAAGGAGATTCAAATAATATGGTCTTCTCTGAGTTTGAATTAGAATTCTGAGTCGAAAAATCTGCATCTATCTCATCACATTCTTCTCCATTTTGAATTTCTTGAATCTCTTCAAGAAAAGAGGAATACCATTTTCTGTCATTAGAAACCAACAATAAGAAGAATCAATGCCCTGTACAAGACTCTGAGTCAGACTTAATAAACTTATCCTGTCCAGTGAGACTGAAGCAGGAGAAGATATATGTTTAGTTTTCTGTTTCTTTTTGACAGGAAAATCAGGACAAACAGGATTTTTAGTGGCAAAAACAGCTCCCTCAGGAATGGGCACCTTCACAGCCCTTTTTCCCATCACTAACAGAAGTGCCTGCCCCTTGCCCACTAAGGGATCCACAACAGCTGCAGATGATGTGGCTAACACCCACTCCATAGTAGCTATATGGACAACACATAGGGATCCAGGGAAAAAGATAAGTAGTCTGAGGAACCAGGTTTGGCTATAGCAGTTACCCATTTGGGGCTGAGGCAAGTTGCTAGACTGCTTTTTGACAGAGGCTGTTTAGTTATCTTTTCCTTCTGTGGATGTAAGAAGGACCGCCCATAGGACCAGTAGTTTGTTCCATGATCATACCAAAAATAGTACCTGTTTCCTGGGGAACCTAAGCAGCACAAGCCAGTAAAAATTCAAAAGTAACATTAAATCACTTGTCCCAATGCAATCACAGTTAAAAGCACCCTAATACACTTTACCAGTCCGAAAAAGTAATTTAAACACAGTTTATACACAGAAAAAAAATTTAGAATGTTTAAATCAAGTTTTAAACCGCCAAATACAAAAGTGTGCTCCCATTTAAAAGTTCAGCAAAGTCACGTAACAGTCATCTTCCCTGCCTCTTTTCCTATCACCGACAAAAGTTGCTAGCCTGCAGTGGTGGCAAAGGCTGCTTAGTTAAGTTTTCCTTTTTGTGGCTGGAAGAAAGACTGACTGCAGGACTGATAGTTTTTTTCCATGCTAGTGCCAAAAATAATGCCTCTTTCCTGGCTAAGCAGAAAAAGTTGGTAGAATTTCAAAAGTAGTAATAACTCAATTTTCACAATAAAACACAGTAACAAATAGTATAATATACTTTACTAGCCTAAAAAGTAATTTAAACAGGTTCTTCACAGAAAAAAAAATGGAATGTTTAAAATGGCTTTTAAACTGCTAAACACAAAGTGCACTCCTGTTTAAAAGCACAGCAAAGTTGCATGTCAGTCAATAAAAACATACACTCCTAGCTTAAAAAGTAATTTTACACACAGACAAGTAAATTCTAACATTAAAACAATACATTAGACATTTTTTTCCAAAGGAAACTTATCTGTCCAGAAATGGAACAGCACAAGTCTACCGTCAATCCTCGAAAGCCCGCAGGGGAATGCTCGCATCAGAGACAGGAAAGATCTGAAGGGCTTGGAGCAAAAACCTGTCTTTTAGTTAGCTCATCATGAGCTGACTAATGGTTTGGCTGTGCCTAAGGTGTCCTGAGGCTTTGATATCTGGCAAGCTGTAATATCCTATGCAGCATATAACCCATATAACTTAGGCTACTGCAGCTGTGATTAATATGAAGAGCATTTAAAGTTAAATGAATGCTTTTCAATAATCAACATATAAAGATTTGTAATCAGCATTGAGAAATATAGGTTCATAGGTTGGTACTAGGCTATCAGCCATAGGGCCTATACAAGCCTAGCTATAACAATTCCCTGACTATTTCTTCCCACAATACTTACTTCCCTGGCCCCTGTCTAGCAGGGCGACTGATGTGATACCCGGGGTAAATTTCCTATCTCCCATCCAATTGTCAAGGTTCCTTTTGAACAGGGCCAAGGAGGCATTCTGCTTGAGATGTATGGGCAGTCTATTCCAGAGTATGAGGAGTCTCTGGGTCAGGAATCTATCCCTCCAGCATGTTTTGTTCATTGTGATGATGAGGTTTAGGTCCCTGGAGTGTGTGGCTCTGATGGATTGGGATTTCTTTAAGTGTAGCATGTCCAACAGCTCTGGGTTTGACATGGCCTTGTATGTTAAGCAGAGATCACCTCTGAGTAGACGATATGCGACAGAGTATAGCTGGAGTTTTTTTAGTCAGTCAGCATAGGTGTTTCTGTGACCTTTCCAGCTTTTGCAGATGTTTTGTGAGGTGCATACCAAATGGGGCATTGTACTCTATGATGGGTCTAATGAGGGATAGGTATAGTGGGACAATGATCTCTTTTTTCTGGATGAAAAGTCCTTAGTGATGAGGTGTGCCACATAGAAGGATTTCCTGACTGTTGTGGCGATGTGGTTATCGAAGGTGAGACTACTGACCACCTGTGTTCCTAAGTCTCTTATCACACTTTTGGTGTTTAGTGTACTGCCGCATATACAGTAATTCACGGGTACATGGTTTTTCCCAAAGGGGATAACTATACTTCTTGGCACTGAGTTTGAGCCCATGGCTCTTGCACCAAGCATCTGTTTCTGTAAGGTCCTTTTGTAGAATATCAACATCATTTGGAGAGTCAATAACGGCTCCCAGTTTGCAGTCATATGCCAACTTTGTTAGCCAGAGTCCCTTAGTGTTGGCCTGTACTTCAGAGAAGTAGATGCCAAACAAGAATGGTCCCAGGACTGAACCCTGAGGTACTCCACTTGTCACTTGTCTGGAGCTGGATTTGGAGTCGGCTACTTTTACAGTGTGAGCTCTGTCAGTAAGCCAGTTGGCAACCCAATGAGTGATGTAGGGATTTATGCCCGGCTTAGTAAGTTTATCAATGATTCCAGAGTAGAGGATGGTGTCAAAGGCCTTGGCAAGGTCCAGATAGGCTATGTGGACTAACTTACCCTCATCCACGGCTCTGGAGACTGATTCGACGAAGTCAATCAGGTTCAGTAGACACGATCGGCCCTTCACAAACCCAAACTGGGTGGGGTCCAGTGTTTGAAGGTTGCCAATGTCTTTATTTATAAGTTCCATGATAATACATTCCATGGCCTTGCAGATCAGGTTCATCAGACTGATGGGACAGTAGTTCCCAGGATCCAAGGTGAATCCCACCTTGTGGAGTTGGATAACTGTAGCTTTGCACCACTCAGTGGGCATGAAGCCCGAGGTGAGGCTATGATTAAACATGACACTTAGGTGAGGTGCCAGTTCATTTTGTAGTTCATGTAGTACACAGCCCAGGATGTCATCTGGTCCCATGGATGCTTTATTCTTAGCTTTGGATAGTGCGGTTTTTACCTGTGTGGCCGTGATTACCGGAATTTGGCAATCTTTGGTATTGAGATGGGCCCTTTAGGGGGTGAGAAGGGGTGAAGTTGGCACTGAATTGATCTGCCAGGATATTGGCAATGTCCTTGGGAACAGTATATTTAATGCCATTCTATTGTAGCACAGAGAAGATTTGAGCATTGCCATTTAGATTCTTGACATAGCTATAGAATGCCTTGTGGTTGTCATTAGAATCTTTGGCAAGTTTACTAATATATTTATTGTGTACAAAGAGTCTGACAGTCTCATAACCAACAGTTAATTAATTTCTTAGTTATTATTCATGAAATTCTGTTTTTCAGTCTCAGCTGAAGGCTTTGTATTGAGACTAAATGCAGAATCCTTGCTTTTATTGCATGATCTGCTCTGTTTGCTGGAATATAATTTGTGTTGAAGGAAAACTGATCTGCTTATGTGATATGCATAAAGAACAGAAGAAATCGCCACAGGAAAAAATCGCCACAGGAAAAAACTCCGTCTTCAATTTTGGAATACTTCTTTATTGGAAACAGGGAATGAGCGCTTTCACGTAGATTAACTACGCTTCATCAGATACAGTTTTCAACAGAAAATGTAGCTTCTTTTAAATGAATTTTGGCGGGCAAATGCATCATTAACAAAAGTAATAAATCAATTTATACAACAATTAAGGAATCCATCTCTTAAAGTGACTAGTATATCACAAAGTCACATCAGGAGCCTACAAGAGCGCTCCAGAGCGGTCACTAAACCCAAACCTTATAAGTTCTTGTATTAGTTTCATAAGCAAACAAGCAAGTCTGGATTTCTAATGTTGTAAAACATAACCAAAGACAAAAACAAAAAACAAGAACGAAAACATACCCATACAAAATCGCATGGTAATCAAAGTTGTTAACATTCTTCTAATAGCAGAGTGATTACTCTTAAATAAACCAATCAGCAAATAAACAAATAAACAAATGAAAATTGCATTACTATTCATTTTCATCTAGCAACATTATTATCACTAGTTACATCACTAGTATAATCTGCATCTGCTGCACTATGATGTTTTATTCAGAAGATTCCTGTTCAAAAATATTGAGATCCATCGCTACTATGCGATGCGTCTAAACTTCTACGTTGTCATATGAAGCATAACATTTTTTAAAAAGAAGTAAACCATAGTATTGACAAAAATAAAAATGAAAATAAAAAATAAAAAATAAAAAATATATGTTTATTTAAGTTAGAACAATTTAAAACAATTTAAAATGTAAGCATGAAAACTTTATAAAAGTAAGGATAACAACTTACATGAACATATATTTGATTGATTAAATGCAGTGTACTAAAACAAAACATCGCATGTGATTAAAGCAGCGAAATACATACAGTGCTGCTTCTATATACAAATGGTGCTTGTAAGACCAATATTAGGGCGAATGGATCTCTGTAGAGGGGTTCATACAAAAAACAAACCGAAATGTCAGCTTTCTAAAAAAATGTATAAGTGGTATGCATTATGCGACTAAGATCATAACACACATGTGCTAACATTTAAACGAGAGTATAGTATAAATGAACCCGTGTGCGAGAAAATAGAGGAATACTAATATGAATAGATCAGAGAAACATAATAAATTACCATGAACATCCAATCAAAATAGTCATTATTAAGGATAAAATACCGAAATATTATATATAAAAAAAGCAAATAATAGCGAAAAAAGGTGAAGGATTTATGCTATCATGTCCTTGAAAGGGAAGAATATGATCAATATAATATGTTAATGTATTAATAGATGAATATGTAATCGATATAAATTCATGAAAGATGTTTATATTGAAATATACAGATATAAAAATATATAGTAAAAATTATGTAGTAAAAATTAGTATTATAAATATGTAATTGATTAAAAAATATTATAATAAATGCAAATATAAAAAAGTATATATATATACATATTAAATACAGTGAACTATCTATTGTAACATAAATAATAAGTTTACTGTGGTTATTAATACTAAAAATATATATGTATATATAAATATATATAATGAAATTATATATATATAATGTGTAATAAATATATATAAATAATAAACTAAAAATGTGTAAATAAATTAATTAATGAGCAATGAATAGGATTAACATGAGTATCATGTTACCTAGAACATGAAATATAATTATATCATTCAGTAATATTCAATTCATCTTATTGATAATTCCTGATTGAAAGCGTTAGATATATATTTTTGACTCTGATAAAACATCAAAGGCCAAAACTAAAGGAAATGTACATGAATCTAACTACTTGCACAATAACATTCAAAACTTCCCATTGTTTAGAAAGGGTTCTGTGAAGACAGACTGGTTAATCTCTTGAGTACGTTAGATATATATTTTCTGACTCTGATGGAACATCATAAGCCAAAAACAGAGGGAATATACAAAAATCTAACTACTTACATAATAACATTCAAAGCTTCCTATTATTTAAAATGGGTTTTATGGAAACAAACTGGTTGATACCTGGACTAATGTGGGCTTTTAAAGTAAATATCCACTTAAGTTCAATACATGCCAACTGATTGGTAGTGTCACCTCCCCTCAAATTAGTAGTAACTAGTTGGAGAACTTTAAAACTAAAGCTGTGTGTTGCAAACTCTAATAGATGTTTTGCTAGCGCATTCTGTTCATTGCCCTTTCTGATATCATAGAGATGGTTATAAACCCTATCTCTTAGTCTACGCTTGGTCAGGCCAACGTAGAATGCATCACAGCTATTGCACGTTGCAAGATATGTAAGATTGGTGCTATCACAATTGCAATAGGTAGAAGGTACAAACTTAAAAATACCTTCCGGATGAGTAAAGGACTATTTTCTGGAAATGTAGGGACACATATGACAGTGGCCGCATGGATAAGTTCCATACTGTGCAGGTTCACATAGTACTTGAGGAGGTTTATTGTCTATACAAAGTAGCTGCTTGAGGTTACTGCAATTCTTATAACTAAATCTAGGACGTTCACCTACAACTTTC
Source organism: Protopterus annectens (assembly GCF_019279795.1). NCBI lineage: Eukaryota > Metazoa > Chordata > Ceratodontiformes > Protopteridae > Protopterus > Protopterus annectens. The sequence goes on from NC_056745.1 coordinate 1,274,182,171, forward strand.
TTAGTGAACATGTCCATAATCAGCACGTTCCAATTTTTATTTATTACTGATTTGAGTGCCTCAATATCACTGGTATATTTTATAGTAAAAGATAACTTCTCAGTGAAGTTATTTTTAGTCAATGAATTGTTCAGACCCCTTTGTGTAACCCTACAGCTGGATTGGGTTATACCTAATGATGTAGCACCAAACATGCGTTGTTTACAATTGTTAATAATTTTATTAGGATAACCTCTATCTCTAAACAAAGTTACTAAATTATCCAACTCAGTTTTAAATACTTGATCATTACTACAAATCCTTGCTATTCTACTTAATTGACTGGAAACAATACCTGAGAACATGAATCTTGGATGCATGCTTTCAAATTTCAACAGAGTGTTTCTCCAAGTAGGTTTTCTATATAGAGAAACATCTAACATTCCATTCACATTCAATTGTAAAGTTAAGTCTAAATAATTAACACGTTCAGCTGAAGTTTCTATAGTAAATCTCAAAAAGGGACTGGTGGTTTCTATATCTTTTACAAACTGGATACAGTCAATTTCTGTGCCTTCCCAGACAAAAAGGACATCGTCCACAAATCGTTTATATAGTTTAATCTTTGGCACGTTTACTAATATATTTATTGTGTACAAAGAGTCTGACAGTCTCATAACCAACAGTTAATTAATTTCTTAGTTATTATTCATGAAATTCTGTTTTTCAGTCTCAGCTGAAGGCTTTGTATTGAGACTAAATGCAGAATCCTTGCTTTTATTGCATGATCTGCTCTGTTTGCTGGAATATAATTTGTGTTGAAGGAAAACTGATCTGCTTATGTGATATGGTTTAATACCAAGATGACTATGTTCTTACAAAGATTTAAAGATCTTGTCATACAATCTACTTAAGCAATTACATTTATTTTATTTTATCTCAGAAGCCTATTTAAAGAAGACGTTAAAGTATTTCAGTATGAAATAGTGACCCTAACTGTACTGAAAGAAAGGCTCAATTTGCAGGTAAATAAGATAATGAATATGGCATATGCCAGAGAATCTATAAAAGTCAGAAGGGGAAGAATTTGCTAGCAATGACGTATAGAAACAAAAATTTGAAGTCTGTTTTGGTGCAATCTACTACTATCAAGTTAATAAAAAAAAAAAAGAAGAAAGAAATCTCTCAGAAGAGAAATTATTAGCTATACATAGAAAGAGATGGAAAACGTATAGTATTTTTAGATGCAAATCATAAATTAGAGAAAATCTTTTTGTATATATGGGCTAATGGAAAATGATTTCTTTTTAGTTTTTGGGCATCTAGACATAACCCCATAAAAGGAGAACTTGAGGGGAAATAGGATGAATATATTTATGCCAAATGCACTGTTATTGCAATATTTCTGTGCTGAAATATAACCCTGATCTAAACAAAAATCAAGGTTCACAGCTTGTGGACACCTGCATGTATGCAAATGAGCTGGGAAAAAGGGAACGTTCTCCCAATAATATGGATCAAGAGTATATTTCCTGTGTGTGTGTGTGTGTGTGTGTGTGTGTGTGTGTGTGTGTGTGTGTGTGTGTGTGTGTGTGTGGACAAGATGGTGGATGGTTGACAATTCTCTTAATCTGTTCTGCAGCTTTCAGAACTTCCCTGACAGGAATTTTTCTTAACATACATCTATCAAGAACCAAAAAAGAGGAAGCATATCAAGAAAAGATTCTTTAAAGAACTTTACCAAAAAGTTCCTCATTTTTATAAATTTCTTGTCAAAACATTTTCTCAAAAGTGAACAAGATACTGGATAAGCTACACTGAATCTAATTCGCATGACACTTAAAAGTCTACAATCCTTGCTGACTAATATGCAAGACATCTCAACAGAAATGGATAAACTGGACTTAAAAATAGATGCAGTAAAAGAAGACTGTGAAAAAAATGAACTGATCAGCAATCTAGTTAAGCAACCAAGCAAACAGATCTCTGGAATTAAAGAAGTAATGAACAATAATGAAGAAAGAGTGTCAGAAGGAGAAAATCATATAGAATTTCTTCTTAAAGCAATTTATTTATTGAGAATATAGATGACTTACAGAATAGATGAACAGGCAATAGCATATATGGGATTTGAACTTCGGGTATGGCTGTAGCCTGAATAGACATTCATCTGCAAATCTAGTGTCCATGAAAGTAGATAAAATAATGAAAAGGACAGAAATATACGTAAGCTTATTTCAGTCTAGCCACATCCATTTCTCTCACCATTCAGTCATACTTACCAAATCAATCAGTTCTACAGAATCACTAACCCCATTCCTCCCAAAATAAAAGACACAGTATACACTTTCTCCCCCACTAGAGAACCACTACTCAATTCCACAGCCTGTCAATCAACAGGAGCACATTAAGAATATTGAATAAATACTACAACGACCCCTTGCCTACATTATAACAATATGCTCCAGCTATACACTGCTCCTCTAGCAATACTATCATCTGTTACCCACTTTCCCAGTGGCAGATTTAGGCATCGGCGCAGGGGCACGCGCCGGCCCCTTTTATCCATTATATCCATTATAACCTTTGTTCCGTTTTCAAGGTACATTTTTTTTTTTTGAACTATCATGGAGACAAAATCATATGGAGTCGCTGTCCATGATGTTATGATCAATGTCTCCTTGACAATTAAAAAAAAAAATACGTGGACACTAGTACGGTACCATACATTTTTTTTCAGTTCAGGTTCAACCAATCATATGCTATGAAAAATCGCGCTTAACTCAAATACATCGGAGAAGCTATTGGAGGTTGCAGAGTCAGGTGATTTTATAATCTCCTCAATTGCTCCTCCAAATAATTCTCTAGTACCGTACTAGTGTCCACGTTTTTTTTTTTTTAATTTGCCAACTAAAGGCACTGGTAAGGAAGCACTCTTACCAGTTACATTTTTTAGTAACTTAAGAATGTCGTATATGTGCTGTTGACTTCAGTGGAGTGTGTAATGGATGGGATGTTTTTTCAAAGTTGTTGATTGTTATTGTTCTAGGGAGTCAAACACTGCTAACATTAGAAACTCTATATTTCTATATTATATAGTAGAGATTCAGAGGGGAGAGCTAACATTTCAGTCAAAGTCATAGACAGTTGAGAGTTAAACACGCCACCAACAGACCATGTTGCTACCTGTATCGGTACTGCTTAAATATAATGCAACTAATTTGAAATTACTTTCGGAATCTTTGTACATTTTGTCTGTCATCGACGCTTTTTTGTTAGGGTTACCACCTGTCCCACTTTGCGTGGGACAGTCCCTCTTTGGGCAGTTGTGTCCTGCAAAAAAAATTGTTAAAATGGCAAATGCCCTGAGATTTTAGGAAAAAAATATTTCCTATATTTTAGTTGCATAAAACAGTTATTCTGTATCTGAAACACCTAAATGTTATACGAAACAGAATAAGCAGCTAAATGCTACAATAATAAGCTTTTATTTAGGCAAAAAGTAAAGTTTTATCCATTGTACTAGCCGTGGGTATGTTTCGGCCTGCAAAATCTGACGTTTGTACCAAAATGTCCCACTTTGGGCATTTGAAAAGGTGGAAGACCTATTTTTTGTAGCACAAACTATATTGATTAAACGCAATTTAATACTGTCAAAGTAGTCTTCATTATATCGTATTTCCATATTCTTCAACACATCAGCACCCTCTTGAAAGACTGTGTAAATTCACTGTCCCGCCATGTTTATTATTAACCAATAGAAATTCACAGCTACCAGGTCGCATTCCTGAACAACACCCATGATCTGAAAAAGAACGAAGTAAAAAAGCCCATCAAAGCGGGCGGTGATTGCAAGTGAAAGTGTGAGAAAATGGATAGTGGTGAGTTGCTGGACAGCGACAGTGATGAGACCCTGATTGACGGTTCACTGCTGGGCAGCGATGAGGGTGGAGAGGATTTTCATTTAAAAAGGTGACTCAACACCTCTAAATAATTGCGGTTTCCCGATTTTCTCCTCTGTTAAACTCAAAATTAATTCTTGCGTAGAGCCGATGTTTCAGCCAATATGAGTGTTCTCTTCTGTTGTTACGTTGAGTCACCCAGGGTATTCCCAAACATTTATTTTTGCGGAATGTTTATAGTTTTGACTAAACAAAACTATAGCTGTGTGAGACAACATTACATGGTCATAGCAGCCGCAATTCTCGAGTACGTGAATTAGAAAAAGTGATTGTTTTGCGCCATCTGAGTGGGAGAGAAAATGTGAATTAGAAAAAAACATCAGTTGCTTTCCTTTCGTGCCTTGGTAACTTCAGTAGTACAAGTTGGCTTAAACGGCTGCGACTTCGTTGTGTCTATACTGTGGTCATCAACACACAGAAGCAACTTGTGTATACTTGGGTCTTCTCACAAATATTCCTTTTGTATCCTATATGGAACTTACTATACTAGCTGTAGGCAGATGCATAAATTGTGTTATACGTGTGATAAGTTTAAGAATCATTAATAGTCTTCTCCATTAATGTGCATAGAACATAGACGTAGTTTGAGAATGTCCTAGCCTGTTGTATGCCTTTGTCAGGTGTGTAGTGATTGACATTTACCATGACATACCTTAATTTTATTTGTGTGCCTATTTATGTATTTATTTATATGAGATGGGCAATATACAGATATTTAAGCCATTTATTTTGTTAACCAGAGCCAACTGTGCTTCGCCCTACATTTAAGTATTTACTTATGTGGTTGCCCAATAGGTGGTGCACTTACCTTTGGTGCTGGAAGACCAGAAAAAGTGTGGGTTCCATTCACATTGCATTTGATTGGATGGTTGACACTGCAGTGCAGCATGGGGGGGGGGGGTCTTGCTGCATTATTAAGTGTTTTGTACTTTGGATGAGACCTAGGTTCTATCTACTTGTATTACTAGTAGCTCAGGTAGAGGTGAAAGATCCCACTGCACCTATTGAAAGGAGTAGGGGAAGTTCCTCGATGCCCTGGCCACATTTCTATAGTAATATAAATACCACCTTGCGTCTCCCCAAAAAAGAGGCCACTAGGGTAGTGGGTATGTTATCTGGTGCTGGACTCTTTTCAACCACACCCCAGGCAATTTGTCAAAGATTATAATAACAGTATTTGAAAAACACATAGGAAAATGTAGAGCATGTCAAGTATTCTAAAAGGCATTAGAGTACAAATAAAATACATAATTGGTATACACTATATATATATATATATATATATATATATATATATATATATATATATATATATATGTATCATAGGAAGTTACTAGGCTATTCCACTTTCTTGCTTCTACCCCGGTAAACTAACCAGACTGCGCCCCCCCCCCTTCTGCAAATTCCTGGATCCGCCACTGTTTCCCTCATATCATGTTGACCTAAAAGAACCAACTCCCTAGCATGCTACCTCTTTGTTTCCTCAAAATTTTAATTCTAGCAATTTCCTAATCTCTTCATCTATCTTTAAATCTTTCCCAGTCAATATGCTCCCATCATATCACTATCTCACCACTACTCACCCAATATTTCCCTGAAATAAGAAAAGTCTATGACAAAAGTCATAAAAAGTATAATCTTCATAGCCTCAACGCTATCTCTCATTGGAGTCATTCATCCTAATCCCAGACCAGCAAGTGCTCTAAATTTCTCTCCATCCCAATTTTCCAACTACGCCCACAGCATACCACATCTCCCTAGGAAAACAGCCAACCTCCTGTTGCAAAATATTAATATTAGAAGGATTGCTAACACAATTCATGATCTACATGCCAGTCTTTCACTATACCCTCCAAATATTCTGCTTCTGAGTCATGGCTAAAACCAGAAAATAAGGCTACTGAAATCCTTACTCCAGGATATAATATTCTATGGAAGGAAAGAACAGGCAAAAGGGGAGGTGGCATATTTTATTTAAAAATCACCTTAAAGCTGAGACATTAAACCTAACTAACCCCACCTTTGACAATGCTGAAGTCATTTTTGCCAAATTAAAAATTAACTCCAAAAAACTAATAAACATAATTGGATGCTACATCCCACCTGGAAACAACATGTCTACTCTTGAGAACCTAATGAATTGGTCCTGTTAGAAACTCCAACAGGAAACCATAATGATGGGAGATTTTAACACTGACTGGCTTATCTGAAACTCTCATAACCCCACTAATCATATAAACCTCCATGGATCTACACAGATCATCCAAACTCCTACTAGAATTGATAAATCATCCAAGAGGCAATCAATTCTTGACTGGATATTAATAACTATACCAGCCCACTCCTTTCATTCTGGTTGCCTCCCAGATGGCCTGAGTGACTATCTACCTACCTTTCTGCTATGGCAGCATATCTATCATGCCAAAAGTACTGCCTACTAACTAATAAGAAACAAAAAGAACTTCAACCCCATCAATTTCATAATTGCCCTTAAAAGCTGTAATTGGGCACCACTTAAACTTCTTGACCTAGAAGAAGCTGTTAAATACTTCAAGTCCACCTTTCTAGATATCTTGAACCTACATGCCCCTCCCAGAACTATCAGAATCAAATCTAATTTTGCTCCTTGTCTAAGTAAAGAAACCTGGTCACTGCTTAAAGCCAGAGACAAAGCCTTAGGCCAATGGCACAAAATTAGGTTCCAAGCCTCCAATCAGGTTTACAAAGAGCTCAGAAATAAAGCAAAAGAACTAGTTAAATTTGACAAGATTAATTACTATTGTAACATACAAAATAAGCATCAAAACAACTCTCAAAAGTTCTGAGCAGCCATTAATAACATTCTCCTTCCTGGTAAATTGAGTACTCCCTCCCCTACTACTGAAAACACCTCAGAGAATATCTCTACTCAATTCAATAAACATTTCACTGAGACCATTCTAGCCCTATCTAACCACCAAAACCAACCCCTACCACAGAACCTTACAAGTTATATAATAATAACAGCACCTTCTCCTTTCTCGTTCTATCTCTATTGATATGGTAAGAAAATGGCTTAAAAAACCTAAAGCCCACAACACTTGCAGCAGACAAGCTACCAGCCATATTTCTGCAAAATTTTGCTGATTCAATTGCCTACCTAGTAGCCATTCTTATTAACAGATTTATGTCTGAAAATCTAGTCCCTGAAATTTGGAAAATTTCCAATATTATACCACTACACAAAGGAGGTAATTTTACAGAACTGACCAACTACCGTCCAATTGCTATTCTATCCCCTCTATCCAAAATCCTAGAGACATGCATACTTACACAAATTATGGACAACTTACATACTCCTAAACGCTTGTCAAACACTCAACATGGTTTTCACCCCTTTCATAGCACTACCACTGCTCTAATGTCTTTCACCAACATGGTAAACCCCCACAGAAACAATGGGAAATTTGTATCGGCTATCTTTCTTAATATTTTAAAGGCCTATGACATGGTCATGCATATTATACTTATCGATACACTTTCCATTCTAGGTTTTAGTCAATCCTCTATTACCTGGTTCCAAAGTTATTTATCCAGACACCAGAAGGCAGTTCTATGGCAGCAGGATCTTCCCCCTTCTTCCGGTTACTCTAGGGGTTCCCCAAGGCTCCATTGTAGGACCTCTACTGTTCTCTCTCTATACTAACATCCTCCACACCTCTACTCTTCATGCTTCTGTCATCCAATATGCAGATGATTCTGTGCTAATATGTGCAGCTTCTTCCTTACAAGAACTCCACTCACTAACACAAGATTCCTTCCTTTCTGTTGAGACATGGCTTTCTAAATTTTAACTAATTCTGAATCCTAATAAAACTAAACTGTTCTATACAGAAACAAGCACTTTCTTACAAAATACATTGTCCACCATTTTATGCACTCACCTCATCTCTATACTTCTCCTATTCTTATTAACTTTAGAAAGACTGATTTAGCTAAACTTGACTCTTGCTACAACAAAATAGCCGGGTTCACCTCTGACTCTTCTTGTAGGTCACATCACTGTCAGCTGGCTAGAACTTCTTCAGCTCTTACTCTACAATCAACTTACTTTAGCCACAAAATTCTGCATCAACCAGAAAAAAGCCCTGCACTGCAAAGTCTACTGCATCCTTACTCCAGTAATAGAAGTCTCAGCTCCAGTAATAAATTCCTTCTAGATGTAGTAAAAGCCAGTAATACAGCTGGTGAATCACTCTTCTCTAACTTCATTCCTAAAATATGGAATAATCTGTCCACCTATATATCGTCCAATTCTTCCTTAGCACAGTTCAAAACATCACTAAAAACTGATCTTGCTGCTACTTGGCTCTGTTCCTGTACCAGTCCAAGCTAGTTTTAGCACTCACCACTCTATTACCCCTTGTCTGAACAAACACAAATCATAACAAGCCTTTATCTAACTGACACATGCTGTCTCATAAAGTTTCTGTATGTTGTCTTGAATATATGTATTGTGTTGAATTATCTGTACTTGTATATTTTATGTTCTTGAATAATTGATGTAGCTGTATATAATCTGCAAGTACCTTTAATCAAATTGTATACTGTGGATTATTTGTGATGTTTATAGATTTTGTTTTTGTGGACCTTATGCATTTTGTTCTTATGGAGCTTTTCTCCCTGGACCTCTGCTAAAAAAGGGCTTGTGTCCAGTTGGATTTTCCTGGTTAACAAATGTAAAATAAAATAAAATAAATAAACAAGCAAATAAATAAATAAATGGACTCATTTCCTGAACCACAATCAAAAAAATGCAAATCAAAACTGAAGAAGAAAAGACCTGGCCGAGAAAAAAAAGTCAGTGAGTGTTAAAAAAAAAACAAGAATGGTTGGCAGTAAGAGAAAACCTTGTAATGCAAGATAAAAAAAAATAGAAGAAATTCAATGGGGGGGGGGGTCAAAGAGCAAACAGTAATTATGCAAAATCTAGTAGACTAGATTTCAGAGCACCAAGCATGAGCAGAAGTCAGAGAAGCACGATTAGACTGTATTGAACTAAAGTTGCTAGACCAAGAGAATCAGGCAAGACACAGAAACCTGAAATTCATGAGTATACCAAACAAGTGGGAAGGCATTGACTGTAAACAAAAATAGATAGACCCATGTGCAAGTTGACAGCAGCCTGGATATCAGACTTGGATACCAAAAGATACCCCAGACCAATCATTGTGCGCTTTCATTCCTATGAAACAAGAAGTAATCCTACAGACAGCTTGTGGGAAGTGGGTGGTAGAAGGTAGATGAATTTGTGTACACCAGGATTATTACTTTGAAAACCGATGGAAAAGAGCTGCATTTGTCCAGGTAATTAAGCAAAGTAAAGATGAACATATTAAATGTAGACTGATTTATTCAGCCACATTTAAGATGTTTCTGTTAAGTGGAGTAAAGACAGTGACTGACCCAAAGGAAGCTCTGAAATACTTGCAAAAAACAGCAAGTCATAGTAGGGGATAGAAGGAAGATGGACAGCAGCAGGCCAAGGGAGAAAATGGTGGAAGCAGTGAGAAGGTGATGGCAAACAGGACGAGAGGATTATTTCCACTATTTAAAAGGAAACAAAAGCTGCAGCAAAAAGCAGAACTGATGAAGGAGTTAATGAGAAAAGATTAGTAAAGAGCTAAAACTAAAGAGCCAGTACAAAAGATGCAGACTGTGAAAGGGATAAGGAGTGGGAACGGAAAAGGATGGATAAGCAAAACTACCTAACTGTGGTAAAACCTCAAGGATAAGAGAGCACAGATGTACATAGGATTAAAGAGACAGACCATAAAATAATTTATTTCTATGGAAAGAGATAGAAAAAGATGTGTTATGAGTAATGTGGCTGCTCTGAGCCCAAGCAGGGTAGAATAAATGGCACACAGGTTGCATAAGAGGGAATGAACAATAATAAAAAGTGTGCAGCACGTTTAATCTTTATTGTGGATAGATAACATATGTACAGCAAGGAGGTAACAATATACACACAGAGTCCTAGAAAATAATAACATTAATGTGCACAGTAGGATAAAAACTTAAGAATAAAGTGTATTTCAAAAAGCCAGTAGAAAGTATCTAAAGTAAAGTGAAAAATGGATTTGTTTGAGAAAGTGATGATGTCATGATGGAAAAGGGAAGAACTGAGTGGAGAAGAGAGGGAAGAGAAGATGCTAGTGACACACAGAGGACTAGTTAGTGACACACAGGGGACTAGTTAGAGATAGAAGAAAAGTAGTAACTGACAGCAGTAGACCAGTGGAGCATGAGGAAGAAAGGAGAGGGGACATAATGGAAGGAGAAACTAAACATAAAACATTATAGGAGATGTAACATAAATAATAAAAAGGGGAAGTTAGAAAAGAGTAGGAAATCAACGGCACGTGGTGATGCGGAAAAGGTATCATAGAATGCTAGAAATGAAGGCAGAAGCATGTAGAGTTTAAGGGTCGGGATACAGAGGATAGAAAAAGGAAGAGTAAAACTCACATGTGAATGAAGGAGAGAAAACATAATAGAAAAGGAACATCATGTAGAGTTGCATTGTCATAGGAATGACAGAGAATAGTGTCAGGAGGCAAACTATTCAAAAAGACAAATAGGCAACAAAGAGAAGAGTCTAATGTAAATATATATATATATATATATATATATATATATATATATATATACCTATAGTCATCAGGGTGTTGGAGGAAGTGTGTATAAAGATAAGGGGATCTCAGGGTAAGGGGGATATTAGAACTACAGGGGAAGAAAACAGTGCAGACTTAGTACAACATCAGAAAAACAAAACAAAAAATATGGCAGAGACAAAAATTAAACTAAAGTCTTGGAATGTGAATTGCCTGTGCAATAACGTTAAGAAGAAAAGGATATTTAGTAATATTAACCTATCAAAACAAAAACACAAGTGATGGCAATGCAGGAAACATGTCAACAGGTGAATATAAAAGAAGAAAATGCAGAGGCTATAAAGTAGCAGCAAGGCCTGCATGGGAAGACAAAATGCAGAGATGAGCAATATTATTGTTTAGTAATAGTTTACTAATGGTACTACAGCACAGGCCAGAAGACAAGAAGGGTAGGTTTGCAGGGGTGAAAGTATACCTAAATGGAGAGAAAATAACAATTATCACAGGATGTATAGCACCTGAAACCAGGGAAATGATCCTAACAGAAATACTGGTGGAGGTAATGAGAGTTCAAGAAGGAGTGGGAATTATTACTGGGGAATGAAATTGGGTTATAAGCAGAGGAGATGCAACAGGTGGTCCCAGAAATGTAAGATTATCAAAGAAATGATTTTTTTTAAATATTACTTCAAAATGACATGATGGGTTGACACATGGGAGCACAAAGGAATCAGAAGGAAGGGAAAGGATAGACCTTCTATTCACACAGGCACAAAACTGGTCAAGGCTAGATAAGGGATACATAATGCAGGAACATCTTCACAGTATGGCATTAACTTCTCTGAAGTCAAGGCCAATGTCAGTGGTTTCTGGATGAATAAATTTGCAGATAATTGCAAATTAGGGGCTGTCATTGAATCCCACACTGACACAAATGTTCTCTAGGAAGGGCTGAAACAGACAAAGAGCTAGTGTCAAAGCCATGGACTAGAACTAAATGCCAAGGAATGCGCAATAGTATTCTTTTGGAAGTCATCCACCCATGGTTACTATCATATTGACAACACACCCCTTAGAGCTGACCCAGAAGTCAGGGACTTAAGGACACACATAGACAGTAATCTAGCCTTTCACCATCACATGTCTACAGTAGTGAGGAAATCATTCTATGTTGCACAACTTATAATCAAAGTTATGGTATACAGACCTAAGGAAGTCATTGTTCCACTGTATTCAGCATTCATTAGACCTATCGAGTACAATGCCACCTTTGGTATGTACCTAACCAGGTATCTCCAACACTTGTAATGTCCACAGAGGTTCCTCATTGAAAGAATGCAGGGTGTAAGTAGTATGTCCAATGCAGACTGCCACAAGGCCCTATTCCTGTATTCTGTCTTCTACAGGCTGTTGAGGGGAGAGCTATGCCTGACATACAGTGCATTGACAGACCCCACTCTGATGGAACTCCTGCATATCCACAAAACAAACAGCTCCAGCATTACCCATTCTAAAAACTTAAACCTTGCCTGTGATATAAATAGGACCTGCTAGAGAGACAGGTATGTATCCAAGAGACTACCCCGCGTCTGGAACAGGCTCCCCATCCATGTGAAGCAGAGTTCTTCCCTAACCCAATTCAAGTGTAACTTGGACAATTGTATAGAGAACAGGAAATTCTTCCCTGGTTTGGCACCTATGCCTCTAATGGATATAGGCAACCTGTAAATGGTTCATCTCCCAGGTCCCTGCTTGTAAACATTTCATGTCCCAAGCCCCTCCTTACACTTATCAAAGGTACCAGAACTTGTCCGAGATTTGGGATGCATGGCTAAGCATAAAAAGTCTCTTGTGGTTGTTAGCCTAGTAAACACCTATGAGCCTATGAACAGGATAATTAAAACTGTGTCAGAATCAATAACACTGACAGATCATGCAGCAGAAGCATCAGAAATAGAAATAAAAGTGGGAGTAAAATATGAGGTTAAAACACAGAAGGGTACCCACATACCTACTGGAGAGGAAAAAAAGAGCAAATCAATGGAGAAATAAGGGAATAGATAGTATGGGAGGGAAAACAGAGAATGGGAAGGTTGGGACTAAATAAAATGAAATTTAAAAGTGCTAGTAAAAGAGACAATCAAAGAAACTCAGAAGGAAATTACATTTAAAAGAAGGAAGTTGGTAGTAGAGTTAAAAGAGTTGCAAGAGAGAAAAAGAACAGGGAAACATGGAAGAAGAAGACAGAAACAGAGAAAAAAGAGTCTTACAAGGATGGAAGGATAAAAGATTATGAGTCAAGATATGGCAGATCATATCTTCTTTACTGAAAATCCAAGAACTATGCAAGATTAAAGCAATAGGATGTAGTTAGAAGAATATCTTCTATGTCCTATTCCCATAAGCTTACTGCTAATATGTTCATTGTTCTTGGATTTTCAGTAAAGAAGATATGCTCTGCCATAATTTTCTTGACTCATAATCTTTTATCCTTCCATCCTTGTAAGAGTTATAGTTGTGTACTAGGCTGATGACCAGTGGGGACTTTTTAAGCCTAGCCACACATCCCAAATCTCTAACAAGTCCTGGTACCCTTGGTAAGTGTAAGCAGGAGCTTGGGAGATGAAACATTTACAAGTAGGGGCTCGGGAGATGAAAAATGTACAAACTGCCTGTGTCCATTAGAGATATAGGTGTCAAGCCAGGGATAAAATTTCTGTTCCCCATCCAACTGTCCAAGTTACTCTTGAATTGGGTTAGGGAGGAAGAAAGAGATAGGGAGATTATAACATTAGGGGAAATGCTACAAAGATTTAGAATCTACTATGAGAAGTTGTAGAAGAAAGGAACAATGCAGAAGATATGGAGAGAATGGAGAATATTCACTAGCAAAATTCTTATAACAGCAAAACAAAACTGTATTAGGTTACTTGCAATTTGATGATTTCCAGTTCAGAATTATGTTTTTTTAAAAACACGCATTCGATTAAATGGTAATCATTAAAGTGCAATTCCAGTTCAGAATTATGTTTTTTAAAAACACACATTCGATTAAATGGTAATCATTAAAGTGCAATTCCAGTTCAGAATTATGTTTTTTAAAAACACACATTCAATTAAATGGTAATCGTTAAAGTGCAATTCCACATTTTGACAGGGGTGCTGGAAGCTGCCAAAGGCTGTGGAGGCGGAAGTCAAAAGGGGCACTTAGTAATCTAATAGAGCAGTTTTTTAACTGTCTACAACCATAAGAGAAGCATATCCCTGACACAAAATGTACATAGTGTAAATATGAGTTGCATTTGGAATGAATGCACAGAAATTTCATAGAAAAATACAAATGAAGCTAAACCTGCACCTGTATGTTACTTGATCTTGTAGCCATATATTTCAAAACCTAGAGAAAAAAGCACTGTACTGTAATGCTGTAACACACTTACTGTTGCCACGCAAGGAGCAACCACCACAGAAGAGTGGTGGGAAGCTGTTAAAAACTTCAGTAGGACTTCAGAAAAAAGTCTAAATGAAGTGTTTATCAACGTCCCACTGCTCATTTGTAGTGACTGTGGTTTACTTACTGTTAACACTGTTAAGCTCTAGTCACAAACTCGAATACTAAGAGGTACTTAATACAATCTTAAGAACCTTTCTTTCCAATGTAGGAACGGTGTTTAACAAGCATGCTTTCCCCCCATATTTAGAGCATAATCACAGTGATCCAAATACTACAAGTCATTATCTTTCAAAAATAAGACACAAAATGCACTATTCTCTGAAAAACGACAAGGAGGCAACACCACAGCAGATATCCAAACAAGAAAGAAGTTTAATTGATCCACACGAACAGTAGTACAGTGAACGCTTTCACGTTTTCAAAACGTTTCATCAGACTTTCAAATATTCTGTCTTAACTAACATCAATAAATACTAAATTCATATATAAAACACCAATCACACTATAGAATCAATTATGACATCACACATACATGAACCTCATATAAAAAAGTTAAAAATATTATAGTGCATTTTTGGCTCGAAGGGGCACTTTACCCAGGACGGTTGTGTGTTTTTTTCTACTATAAGACATAAAATGCACAACAGCACATCTAGCTCCACAACTCAGGCTGGAGAAATGGAGTTTGACACAGGCTTATTGAGGGTTCTGCCCTGGACTCGCCTGTTCTACAACTGTCTCAGAGTTGTGCACAGAAGATTGCTATAGCTTGTGTTTGTGGGTGGTTTGGGCAAGAAACTTCTCCTCACAATCAAACCTCAGAGGTGTCCACAGTAGATTGCTATAACGTGTTTTGAACTGGGGAAAATGTGGTCATTATTTTTTGAACTTTCCTCACACTTAAACCTCAGAGGTATGCACGGAAGGTCACTCTGGCTTTAGTGGGGCGTGACAGTGTGGTCATTATTTCTTTAACTTTTCAAACAATCATGGGAGAGGGTAAAGGGATGTGTAGGTGCAGTGTGCTGTATGATGTATGACAGCAGCAATCTGAAATATATGACTGAGGCCATTTATTCATTCACTTTCATCCCTAACCAACATCGAGGGATACATAAAAGGTGACTATAGTCTTATTGTTTTATCTTTTGACAGGGAGATAGACACTATTCTAAGATATGATACATGTATCTTTGCAAGCATTTATCTTCTCAGTTTATTGGGAACTACTTTTTTGTCAACTTTCTTCATTAAGCCTTGTGCACAACTTATTTCTTCCTTGAAAGAAAATTAAGACTAAATTTCTTTTAGTTAGCCATGATTTTTGTCCATGCCATAATTGCAACAAAATGCTGGGGGGGGGGGCTATAAAATGTACCTCACAGCATCTAGAATCTCATGGCTTCTAAAGCCCAAGCATGCTGGGGGGAGCTATAAAATGTACCTCACACCATCTAGAATCTCATGGCTTATAAGACTCAAGCAGCAGCCTCTAGACTATCATCTTAAATCTTTAATCTAAATGATGTGGCAAGACCAGGATGAGGGGAAAGTACAGGGGGGTGGACAGAATGAGGCCCATGGAGTCCTTTTCCAAGGGTATAATTTTTAGCAAAAAGTCTAAATATTAAGTAGTGCCAGGGTCTGCCACATTTAAGTACATCACACAGCTTATCAACAAGTCTGTTCCTCTCCATAAAACATTTCATAATACTGTTACAACTAGATAAGAAAAAAGTATGCAAGATGCTTGTTTTTTTCAGATTTCTGGTATACAGCAATCATTTTGAGTGTCTTTATTTACTAGTATGTATCATATACCTGGTTACATAATAGTGCTAAATATGCCTTTGCAGACAGTACTCAACCTGTTTTACTTAAGTTTAGCTACTGGCTTTGTCTCTGAGTAGTAAACTACAGTGGTGATGCCGCTTGATAAAGGTGGTCTTACAACTGACCTGTGTAGTTAAAGTCCTATCAGCCTTAGAAAGCCTCAACTGTGAAACCATGGGGTGTATCATAACTGACCTCATAAACTGTGATATCAAGACGACTTGACTCCAAACACTTTTGCTTTGTGAAGGGTACAGCCTGTCTAGTTAACTTGGCAAACTTTTTCAGAAGAGTTACAGAGGCTGAAGATGGTGGCCATGATAGTGTATTTTGACCTGGTGAACATCTTCAGCACCATTCCCCATGTTGGCACCATACAAATGCTAACGGCTTTAAAACTGACCCATATGTGGTAAGATAGATAACAAACTGGCTGAAAGCCAGAGCCCACACAGTGTAAGCTGCAGATGCCTTATCAGTAAGTATGAACGTGGCCAGTAGTGTTTCTCAGGGCTCAGTGCTGGCATCTCTTGTTTTTGATATTTACTTCTCAGATCTCCAAGTGGAGAGCCAAGACCTCTAGCACTAAGATTTTCCAGATGACTGCAAAATGGATGTTGTTATTAAGTCACCCTATGATATCGAAACTCCCCTGAACTCTCTCAAGTAAACCCTCAGTGTACTGAAACTGAACTCAAACTAAATACTAAAACTTGCAGTGTTACTTTTGGTACACACACTACACCCCCCCCCCCCCATCATGCTGTATAGCCCACACACCACTACAAAATGAAAATGCTGTTAGGGACCCCTAGAAACTTGGTCTGATAGCTCCATTTCTTTTAACCATCAGGTGACAGTTGTCAGGAAATCCTTTTAATTAGCCCACCTAATTGCCAAGGGAATATCATCACAGGCTAAAGAGGTTATCACTCCTTGATGGTCAGGATTCATCAGGCTAATTATCAAGTACAACACCCCCCCCCCCTTTGGGATGTATCTCAGTACACATATCATACAATTAAAAATACCTTAAAAGTTCCTATGTCCCTGAGCTAATAAGAGGGGCAGAAAGCTCTCTCCCTTTATTCAGTGTCTTACAGACTTTTGAGGGGAGATCTTTCTTGATCCAGGGGACTAAATCTTCAACAGATAAATACAGAACAGTGGAGTGACATGTTTATAAGTCAACATCCCTCAATCCTTTGGAATACATTTTCCCTACATGTGTGGGATTCACAGTCTTACTTTACACATAACCTAATGACTGGATGGGTAAATTTACTCTGCATTGCATGGTATGGCCTTCCTAGAAAAAGGAGGTGCTGCCTGAGGGAGGGTACTGGTAAGGCATGAGTGTTCATAAGATTTATTGGCTTTGGAATATCTATGAATCTACACTGTTTTTATGGCTTACACTCATAGCTTGTTAGGACCTCTTTGCCTATGCTCATAATGATTCTGAACAGCATAAAGTGGGTGTAAGAGAATGAATGAATAAATAATTAAATACAACAAAATGATTACTGCATTATAAGTCAGTGTAGATCCAATGAAATGCACCTCTGTTGAAAATTCTGCCTAAAACAGGCTATTAGATAGGAGAATGAAAGCCTATATTGTTACAGTGGTTGAAAGGCAAAAAAACTGGTCTGCACCAACTTATGGAAATTAAACTTTACTTGTAGAATATATGTCTCAACTGTACAAAGTATGTATATGAATTCAGTGTCTTATTTTACTTTTGTAAAGTGTTGTTTTTACTGCTATTGATTCCAGGTAGTGTCTGAAAGAAATAAATAAAACAGCTCACTTATCTGGTAAACAGCACTCAATCAATAAACAAACTGTCCAGAATTTTGTAGAACATGTCTGATTTTGCCTCCTATGTTTGCCCTGTTCCTCATAAAATATTTGATTTTCTTGTAAATCACTCAGGATCATACCTATCAACTCTCCAAAACTTTGCAGAACATCCAGATTATTGCCCCATGTTTTATGTCTGTTCTTCATAAAATCTGGCTAACCATTGAAGGATATGAGATCTCAGACTCAAATGTTTCATCATTTAGTGAGCTCATTAAATAATGAAACATTTGAGTCTGAGACTTCATATCCTTCAGAAAATGAATACTAGTTCAAAACCTGTTATTCTAGCTTCTTTCTAAGTTTATAAGAACATTAAAAATATGTTTCTGATTTTGGCCTTTGATCCCTCATCATTTTTGGCTTTGTTCAAATTTCTTAAGCAAAAGTTGAAAGGTATGCAGAGGATTACATTCAGTCACTATTGCTAGGCACTAAAGTTCCATAACTTTATTATTTGGAAAACACATGTTGATGCGAAACCTGTTCTGTTAAAATTTGAAATGAATAAGTAATAGTTAAATATTGTCCCTAGTTTTGAGCCTTCATTCAAAATTATTTTTGGCTTTAACCAAATGTCTTGATGGAAGACATTGATCAGTATGCCTTAGAAACACTTGAATATATATTTTTGTAGTAACTGCGAGCTTGGGCAGCCAGAAAAAGATGATTTATTACTCAAATTGTCATTTTCTCCAGGTGCCTGAGCTTGTGGTTTTCTTAGAAATCCCATTGCAAATGATTCCATGTAACCTTTATTTTGGCAACACTTTCAGGACACATTGGGAAGCTGTTGAAAGTGGGGGTCTTACAAAACTTCACACTGACCACTTTGGAACTCTGTGTCCCTGTTCCCAGTAGCTAACATGCCCACTTGGATATTTAAATCTCACATACATGCACATAAAAACCTGGGAAAAGCTGGCATAGATTTACTATCTGTGCCCCTTTCTGCCTCAACTCTGAGTTAATGATGCTGCCAGTCAGCTACCCTAAGGCGCTTACAAAGGGTACTCAACTATACTGTGTAAAATTAATATTAATTAAAATGTTAGGGTATGACCAAAGCAGCATGACTTTTAGGAGCGGCCACAGTGTCACTAAAACAAGCACAAGTACTCTCAAGATGTTAAAAGTATTCTCTAAAGGACCAACCATAACGAAAGGTATTACAATATTTAATGATAAATAATAAAACAGAAAACAGGAGAATACTAAATACAATAAACAACAGAGTTTCAACCATAGGGATATAAACAATAATACAGTTGGATAGTTTCTTGCAGATGCAGAAAACAATACTAAACTATTCTTACTAAATGTCCCTGACTGACTAAAGCATTACTGTTCCCTAACTACTTATTAAAGCAAGTCAAGCTAATGTGTGCCAAGTGTCTTACCACAGGAAAAAACAGATGATGTCTCTCTTTGTCTGTGTGGATGTGTGAGACATATATCTTGTCAGAAATGTTTCCTTTCAGGTTTCTAAGTACTGCTGTGAGAGTTCCAAAGAAACCAGATGCTGGTTAGAGGATGACATCACCTATGGTTACCTGACTCTGATACAATGCACACACAGAACTTTGCTAAGATATGCAGCAGCATCTGAAAGTTATAACACAATTTCAAACTTTCTACCCTTTCGGGGTTCTCTGATAAACATACACATTTGATCAGTTACAACAATGCAACCTAATATACATGCATACATTTTTTTCTGTCCAGCAGGACCTACTGTTGATGCATTTTTAATACAAGTAACTTTACAAATATATTTTTAATTCAAAAACCTGTACAAATCAGTGTAATAGTCAAATAACATCAACTTATTTACAAAACTCCAGCTAGCTATGCTGGCATATGTATACATCTACTGGCCTATTCTCCCTGGCACAGATTGCACGACCTTATAGCATCACACATATGTTCACATATTTTGGATCCTTCCATTATCTACATAGTCCAGAGGTTAAAAGAAGTCACATCCCTGCCTAGTAAGCTCCAATGATGTTTGAGTGGAGACATTTTTTAATTCTTATTAATTCAGGGTAAGTTATATCAGTCTTTTTCCCCACTTATTAAACATTAATTCCTTCAAAACATTGACACTGCATACTATGTTTCCTAGTGATGTAAGCATTTTGTTTGTTTTTGTCCCCATTGTCTTTCAATAAGTCGGTAATACTGTCTGAAAGGAGTTACATCAAGCTGGAATATATAGATTCAGGACACATTTTTTTAATGGTTCAAAATACTTTATTTAGCTGAAATAACTGTGTGTGCTTTCAGAAGTTTTGTGCTGTAAAGTAACATATTCAGATTAATACAATACATCAGACCATGAAAACACAAAAAGAATATCAACATTCTCCAATACCAACAAAAATCCAGAAACTCTGAAGTCGTAATCCAGAACAAAAAAAAAAAAAAAACACAAACGCAGTGACAAGAAGCACCTATATTACCCATTTCCATCCCTTTCATCATTGTTCTACAAAAGTATTTACTTTGGAAGGCTTCTGTCCCTATACCCTCACATCTCTCTTAACTGGTGTATATATACATATTCTAGGGTTGCATCAACACTTGCTAAATTAATATTCCCAAAACTGGACATATTCAATCTTGCACAGACAGACTACTTCTGATTTTTATAGCCAGTCATATTCAACATTTTATGTTTGACTATTTTTGTACCCTAACTGTATGGCATATTCTTTCATCATGTTCCCAAACTAACCATCCCTTTATGTAAGAATGCTTAGGAATCATGTAAGAATGTGGCAGAGGATATAATTTTTCTAACTAATGCAAGTGCAAACAGACCCTAGTATAATCAAAGTTTCAAAACCCAGTCTATGTGAACTTGCATTTGACTACCTGCGGTGGTGGTGCTTCAGTAGCATTGTCACCTCACAGTAAGACATTGTCCTGTTCAATTCTCAGCTAGAGCGTCTTCTGTGTGGAGACATGCGTGAATGGGCGTACTTTCATTGAAGGTTGTGTGTCAGGGCCGGCAACTCTGCATGTAAAAATCTACTGCCAATCATTAGTGGACCGGAGTTCCGCTGTGGCGACCCCTAACCGGGAAAAGCCGAAAGACACAACATGTATACTGATTGCTTTTAAGTTGTTGCTTTTTCAGTTTTCTTTATTGTGATGTTTATTTGGCAGTTTATTATAATATTTCATTGCTTTTATGAGAATGTGTTAATCTTATTTTCTCTAGTTTTATATTTTGTGGTTATTGGTGCTCTATTTTTTAATTTTATGTATTAATCTTGTATTATTGAATGTTTCTCTGACTCTGTCCAGTGTTTGGGGTGAAAAACTCAGCTTTGAAGTTAATGATAACTTTAAGTAAAAAAAATGTAACTCTACTTTATCCTCTCTGTGGCAGAGATGGATAAAATCCTAACTGCGATCCAGATAAAATGTGTTTGACTATCAGGCATGGGAGCTGGTGGGGGCATGATGGGATGGTGGCAGTGAGTGGCATATGGTTCATTCATCATGAGAGGAGGTGACATGGTTTACCATCTTGGAGACACCCAGTGGTACCTCTGTATGGAGTTTGTGCCAAAGTGATGTGTGGCTGTGATGTAGGTGCACAGGTCAAGTGGCAATCATGTGGGGAAGCTTGCATGCTCCTCCTCCATAGTCTGGTAGCATTAGCCTCCCTGTGAAACTGCCAAGGGGTGTTATAAGATCCTGGGGTGGGGGGAGGGAGGGCAGAGGTTTTCCTGGATGATATTTCTGTGATTGACTCTTGCCTCATGGAGGAATGATGAGTCACTGATGGCGCTCATCCCCCATGAGGAATGAATGCATTCATAGATTGCAGAGCACTGATGGCTGACAAAAAATAAATAAATAATCTGTATATCTGTTTTGGTCTTTTTGCTTAAAAATTCTGTCAAATTCTATCTGTGTTTTGATGCTCTCCTTCAGAATTTTAATTAGAAATCAAAGCCTGTGTCAGATGGTAGAAACATGCGGTCCCTTCCAACTTGCTCTGAGTAACAGCTACATAGTTAAAGCTAATGAATATTACCAGCCAAACCATCATTCATCATCAGCATTTCCAGCAAGGGAGCCAGAATGATCTGTGTGATGGCTCATCTGTAATATATTTTATGTCCGGGCATAACCAATATTTCAGATTAAAACTTCAGTCAGCAGATACAATTAAAGATGTATTTTATGCTGAAATCTGCAACTGGTTGTTTTACTGTTGTTGTTGTACTTGTGTAACTTATTAATATTTCTTTTTTAATATGTTTACAAAATTGCAGTTCAAATTTTAAAATATAGACATCATGATCTTTAAATGGTATTATGACATGATCACATGATTATAATTTCCCAGATGATGCTCTGAAATAAAAGAAACATGATAAATGCCAAACATTTATGGAAGCAGAAAAGGCATACAGAGTATTGTGATAAACAGTGGTTGATACAAGAAGACCATCTAATACTTACATAATAATAGAGTTTTGTTGCTGTGCTTATAGAAAACTAGTTAAATAAATTTTGTGGAGAATTTCTTGTCATTATGAACCAAGAATCCTTGCTATGGCCATACATTTTGCATGTCATATCCAAAACAGCTACTGATAATTTACAAATGTCTTTGTCTGTCCATTTATTAATAATGTGCGCTGCATTATTGCTCATAATTTAGTTTCATTTTATGTAAAATGCTTGTGTGCTTAGCTTACCAATGAAAAATTTCCTTGCTCCACTGCAAGCAGATGTTTTTTTTATAGTTTATGTAACACATTCTGATGCTGTGAATATAGACACAGCTGTACTAGCAGCTGCAATAAGAACTGAACTACAGCAGTGGAAATGATGCATTTTAAAGAACTGCTGATGCACAGAAAGTGTAAAATCCTAATCAAAACCAGTAATTTAGCAAAGATATTCTGCATCACATCTAGGGTCTAGGTAATACAAAATGTCGACATAAGGCAGGATTGTAATCAGTTAACTAATTAACATTTGCCACCATAATTAAAGTGACATTTATTTCTATTGGAGCACAGGGCTTAAGCACTCTTCTGGGCAGGTTAGTCAAAAAAATGAATACATGACAGGCTTTTACTGCGAGACAGATTTCTCATCTTCCACAGTAGATTTCTTCTAGTCTGCAGATGCTATAAATGTAACACCCAGTCAGCAATTTAGAGTAACTATTGCACATTTCAAATATGTTTACCCCTCAATTGTTCAGAATTTTGGCAAATGTCCAAATTTGTGTCTTATGCGTTTGATCTGTTTCTTGTCAAACTTAGGCAATTTTTTTTTTGGCAAATTATTAAAGATTACAGTCACTAAATCATTACCTTCAGAAAATGCATGCTAATGTTAAATCTGTTTTTTTTTCTAATACCTTTCTAAGTTTATAACAGCAATATTTAAAATCTTCACTGATTTTGGGCCTTTAACATATATCATACTCACTAAGGTTTCTAATCTTCAGGGTGAAAATATAAACCTATCTTTGAATGGCACAACAGGAGTTGCTAAGAATCGGGGAGGTGGGAACCTTCGAATCAAGATAATGTATTTGACATGATCACTTTGAGTCAGGAAATGGAAAACAGTGGAATATGTGAGTACTGGCATTCTGTACTGGCTTTCATTATCTCCTTTAGTATGTTGATATCTCATAAAGTTAGTACAACGTGCCCTAAACAGGAGAAACAACAGCAAAGTTAAGCTGTTTTGGGTATATCCACCTTGAACAATATACATTCATTTTTCATTATAGAAGGGATATGAATTTTCGAGAGGCACCATGTAAGCAGAAGTATAAAGATTCTAAAATGTATGTCAGTAACATGCTAGGAAAGTCTGTCATAATTCCTACTATTCAACCAGTGCAAACAACTGAGCTAGGACAGAGTACTGGCACTATCACTGATACAGGAAGTACGGCAACAAATGACAAAAAATGAAAGTTTGTTAATGACTGACACTGCTGCATTTGTTATTAAACATAAAGCAAAAAATGCTGATGTTTCTGCAGAGATTCTGACTGCTGTTTATCTTTCAAAGTATTCAGAATGTTTTGCAAATAGACTGAAAAGTGATATGAATGCAGAATTACTAAAGCCAGTTAAAGCAAGCTTAATAAGTCCAATATTCAAGCAGGTGGAAGTAAAAATATAAAAAACAGCATGTTAAGAGATGGCTTTAAGCTTTGGTGTGCAATTAGATCTTGAAGTCAATAATGCATTTAGTATGCCTGTGTCTGCATACTAAACCTGCAATGCAACTGCTAATGATTTTAACTGACAAACTTCAAAGTTTGTCTTGAAAGCTGGACAAACAGAAGATTCCATGTAACCTATATGGCATAATAAAATAAAGCCATGACTACAGCCCTGAAATTTGCAAGGTAAGAGATGATAACCTATGCACAAGGATACATAACAGATCTGATTGTTGTCTTGTTGTGTCTTTTGGCTTTTCCCGGTTAGGGGTTGCCACAGCGGAACTCCGGTCCGCTAATGATTGGCAGTAGATTTTTACGTGCCGAGTTGCCAGCCCTGACGCACAACCTTCAACAAAGGTACGCCCATTCATGCATGTCTCCACACAGAAGACACTCTAGCTGAGAATCGAACAGGACAACGTCTTACTGTGAGGTGACAACGCTACCACAGCACTGCCACCACAGTACATAACAGATCTGATGTGATATATTTAAAAGAAAGGGAAGGATTTAAATTGTTGAAATGACAGATGACAATAGGTAAACAAAGAGGTAAGAAAGTGAACAAGGGGTGGGAAAGAGAAAAAGGCACACATAGAAAATGCATAATAGCCATACTATGAAGTAATTGAACAACATAAATGAAATAAAAAGTGTGGCTGTACCTCTGTAAATTATTGATATTTCTTTTTTATGCTTACAAAATTGCAGTACAAATTTTAAAATATAGACATATGGCATGATAATGAAGTCATTTTAATCACTAAAAAGACTACATGCCACAGATGGTGCTCTGGAATGTAAGAGACAAGATAAATGCACAAATGTTCATGAAAGCAGAAAGAAAATACAAAGGCTTTTGATAGCAGTGATTGATACAAGAAGGCTTTTTAATATTTAAATAATAATAGCATGTTTTGGTTATCAGAAACTCATTAAATAAGTTACATTCCAGTGGAGGATTTCTTCTCATTATACAACAAAGAATCCTTGCTATGGCCATTTGGTTTGCATATCTTATCCAAAATAGCAACTGATAATTTGCAAATGTAAACATCTGTCCAGTCATCACTAATGTACCCTATATTACTGCTCATAATTTTGTTTCATATCATGTGAAATGCTTATGTGCTTAGCTTGCAAATGAACATTTTCCTTGTTTCACTGCAAGCAGGTATTTTTTACAGTTTATATAACATGTTTTGATGCTGTGAATACAGGCATAGCTGTAAAAAGCAGCTGCAACAAGTCCTAATTAACACTATAAATTATGCATTTTAAAGGACTATCAATGTTCAGAAAGTATAAAATTCTAATCAAAACCACTAATTAAAAAAAGGTGATTTTGCATTATTTCAAGGGTCTAGGTAATGCAAAAAGTAGACATAAGGCATAGTTGTGATAGTTAAATCATTAGCTTTTGCACCACAGATATAGTGACTTTTATGTCTGTTGGAACAGGACCTAAGCACTCTTGTAGACTGGCTAGAAATGAGTATGTGACATTTTTTTACTGGAAAACAAACTTTTCATCTTCCATGTAATACAGTAGATGTCCCCATTCTGCAGATGCAATAAATGCAACCCCAAGTCAGCAATTTAGAAGGACTACCCACATCTCATCTATGTATACCTCTCAACTGTCTAGAATTTTGCAGAATTTCCAGATTTTAACCTTATATTTTTTTTTTGTTAGTTTCTTCTAAAATATTTTTTGGCAAATCATTGGGGATTGCAGTTACAAATAATCACATATATTTGAATGTAAGACTTCATGTCCTGCAGGAAATGCATGCTAATGTAAAATCTGTTTTTCTAAAAGTTTCTGAATTTGTAACAGCAATATTTAAAAACAAATCCCTGATTTTGGGCCTTCATCCCCACATTACTTTTGTCTTTTTCCAGAATTCTACAGCATAGAAGTTAAGACATATGCTTCTATGTTTCATCATGCAAGCAAGTCATGAAGATTTAGATAAGAAATAAAGACGCTACAGGAAAAAAATCCTTTAGAAAATAATTCCAAATAAAAAAAATGATGATGTAATCTTTGGGAGTCAAAACTGTGCAACCCTCATTTGCCCTTTAACTTATATCATGCACACCATGGTCACTTTGTTCCATGGTAAAGATATAAACCTGTCTTTGGATATCTCAACAGGAGATGATAAGGATTGCGGAGGTGGAAACTGTGGAATCAGGATAAAGTGTTTGACATGATCACATTGAGTGAAGGAATGGAAAATAGTGGCATTTGTGAGTACTGTCATTCTGTACTGACTTTCATTCTCTCCTTTAGTATGCCAATATCTCATAAAGTTGGTACAACATGCCCTAAAGTGAAGAAACACCAGTAAGGTAAAGCTGTTTTGGGTATATTCCCCTTGAACAATATAAGTTAATTGCTTCATTACAGAAGGGATATGAATATTCAAGAGGCACATGGTTAGCAGCAGTTTAAGGACTGTAAAGTGTATGGCAGTAACATGCTAAGAAAGTATGTCATTCATAATTTTTGCTATTTTGCTATTCAACCAGTGCAAACAATTGGGCAAGGTTAGAGTATTGGCTCTATCACTGATACAGGAATTATGGCAACAAATGAAAGTTTGTTAATGACTGACACTGCTGCTTTTGTTATTAAAAATAAAACAAAAATGCTAAAGCTGCTGCAGAGATTACAGCTGCTGTTTATCTTTATAAAGGAGAATATTTGGCACATGGACTGAGAAGTCGATAGTATAGACTGTAAAGGATTGCTAAATCATGGGTTCATGCAAATAGAAGAGAAGCCAAGGAAGTTGTAAGTTTGATGAGTAGGTAATAAGGCAAGACCAGTGATGGGCATAAGGATAGTCATTTTCCACTGCAGCTAGTAGAACTTGGATCTTTCCTAGATGGGGAGGGTTATTGACAGCTGGATGGATCCCCACCTATTGGTCTGAAGGACCTAGCCTTAATGGGGTTGTGAGAAGCAAAGTTGAGAAGAAAGTTTATAGAAAGACACTTGGAATATGGAGTCTGGGAATCTAATCAAGAGAAAAGATGTTAATATATTGATAGAGAAATGGTAGATTCTATTACTACAGATAAACAGATGTTCCACATTCCTGCAACCTTAACTCCAACAATTCTTCTCTGGTATTTTTCAGCAGTGTGAACAAAATAAACTGTAAATTAATCACAAAAAAAAGTTATGAGTTTTTCCTCCCATCACAGATCCTCTCCACTTCCTGTTCTGACTATCTCAGAGAATAGCATCCATATTATTCATTTTGCAACCAAGAACAGATACTTTGGTCTAAACTTTGACTCTACATTAAGTTCTACAGTTCATGCTGATAATATCATGAATACAGTTCTCTCACAATTAAAGTTCTGTTACAGGACATCACACCTACATGCTGCTTTTACCTGCAAACACTAGCCAAAATTGTCTTTGTGCCTAAACAGAGAATATTGTCATGCTGTACTCTCTTTATGTGCTGCTTATAACACTCCAAGACTTGAACTCATTTAGAATAAAATTGCCAGATTTGTACTACTTGCTAATGCCTGCGTACACCATTGCAACCTTATAAATTACATAAATTGACTACCCATTAACGAAAGATCCACTTATCTTTCATGCACCTTATTATATAAGATTTTAAAGGATGGCTACTAAACTTCTCTGGAAAGAAAACTCCCAATCAGGGAACAGTCCTACTCCTTAGGAATTCCCAGGAAAAATGAATATTGCACAACTGCCTCCCAATTAAAACAGTCATTGGCGAATGAGCACTATGATGAACAGGTCCAGTTCTCTGAAACAATCTACCAGCTGAAATATGGCTTTAGGATACTTTTATCAAGTTTAAAAAGTCCCAATCTAAGCATCTCTTCAAGGAAGTTACTTGTAATTGCTTTAGGGATAATGCATAAATTCTTTAAAAACCTTGAACTTCTAAAAATGCTTACATTTAAGCTGTTTTCTTTTGCCATTTAACTCTTCTTACTCCTGTAACCTCTTCTTTGTTTCTCAGCTGACCTCTGCCATTTCTATGTTTTACTCACTTCCATTTGATTTTTTAAGAAAATTAAATTTTAAACCTTTAAGAAGAAATTTTGTGTCGCCAAACTGTACTGCAGTCATGGAAACTGATAAATCTTAATGCAAACCTGCAACTTTATTAGAAATGTATAAGAACTATGTAACATTCCTCTTTATAAAAAATACTTAATGTAAGCCTGCTACTTTATTAGAAATGTATAAGAACTGTATAACACTCCACTTTATAAAAGGATGCATAACTGTATATGAACTTTCTAAACTTTTGCAACTATGTAAACACAACAATGTATCATGTTTGAAGTGTATAACTTAAGTTTACTTGCTTTGATTATTACCTCTGCCCAGGTTGTCGCTGAAAAGGGTCTTTAGACCAGTCCACCTACCCACTTACCAAACTATAAATAAAGAAAGAAAGAAGGTGGAAGTAGTATTGTTGCAAGAGTAGAAGCTGAAAAGAGAAATGCTGAAAAATGAGTATGAGGGGTGAGGATTTTAGTATGAGCAGTATATGTATGGGATAAAATAAATTAGGAAGACTCACTAGGAAGGGTGGTGGGAAGCTGGGAGTGTCAGGGGACTGGGATATAATTTATGGTCGTTTGTGGGCCCACTGAGGATAGGAAAGAGATAACTCAGGAGTGCATTAACCGTATATAAAATATTACTGAGTGGGAGAGAATTACACTGGGGACTTTAATGTTATGACAGAAAACAACAAAATTAATTTATTTAGAAGAAATTAGTTTCACAGAGGATGTCAGGGGGCTTTACCAGGAAATAAAGAAAATGTTTAGTTTAGAGGAATAAATGGAGAGTACAGAGGAAAGAGGGTGATTTACTTTTTAAGAAAGGAAGATTGACAGGTTGGAATGGTTCTTGCTGAACTTATAGATGCTGGTGAAGCTGTGAAATCTGACAACAAAACAAGAGGGAACTATTAGATTATAATATGGTGTTACTGGATTGGGAAGTGGAGACTTATATGTTGATGTGAAACGGGTACTAGTGGGATGTTACACAGGAAGGCTTTGGTAGATGGTGAAGCAGGTATTCTAGGACAATGTAAAAGAGGAAGAGGATGGGGAATTAAGGAATGGAATGGACTAAAAGTAACACTGGGTAGAATAATGGGATTTAGAGGAGAAATGAAAAGGGAGGTAGAGCAGAAACTTGGGCAATTTAAAGAAAGATTGCGTAGGTTACAATGTAAAATATAATCAATGCAGATGGAGTAATAGGAAGTTATGAAACAGTTGAAGATTAACTTGAGAAAATGGAAGAATTCAAAGATGAAGATGAAGATTGAAAAGAGAAACATATTTGGCTATACAAATATAATACTTATTCCAAATTACAGTTCATGAGGGGGAATATTTTTCTAACATGATCCCACATACTTTCAGCAAAACAACCCTTTAATACCTTAAAAGACATTAGGTATAGTATGAGACACACATGGTGTGATCCAATTTTAACAAATTAGAATCTTACAAACTACTCATGCTGTTCATGTGAAAAGTGAATGCATGTGAGCACATCAATGTTCTTTTACTAAATAAGGAAATATGAATCTAGTCACATCTTGAACTGTTTACCATTTTACAGCCATATTTACTGAACTTTTGTAATGAAAAAACTTCCTTAGGATAAGTTTTGGAATAGGTTCCTCTGATATCATTATGTTGTTCATTATGTTCTAGAACTGTCTTGAAGTAGTCCACATAGCTATTCAATCCCTTACTTTGATTTAGTAACTCAGCAATAGAATTTGCCTCTACACAAACAGGAAACACATGCCAGCTGATATGTGGTCTGTTACAATAACGAGAAAGGAATGTAATAGTCCATCTCAGGCTGCAATTAGAGTGTCTGAAATACATCTCTAAGCACTCAGAATTACAGAATATAAAACGAACTTACATTCACTATAGTATGTTTTTCTCTATTCCCATTACTAGATGGAGAGGAAGCGAGGTAGGTTGTAGTGACAGGAAATGCCTAATATAAAGTTATGATGTTGGAAGTTGAAAGATCAATGGAAGAAGACATAGGTAACTGAAATTAAGAGGGTAGAAGGAGAATCATATTTAATACTTTAGAAATTAGGGAAGATATTTTGGAAGTTCTATGAAGAATTATGTCAGGAACAGAGGGGTGAGAGTGGGTGTTCAGGATGTGGGAGAGGGAAGTGCTGGGCAAAGGAAAATGAGGTGGAGCTAAACAAGGCACAGTACAAGAGGTGGGAGATGTAGTGGATTAATTGTCTATATAAAGAATAAGAAGGTTGGAGGTCCAGATGGAAATCCAGCTGAGTTGTATGGGCCTCCAAGTCAATAAGCAATTGACAAAGATTCTTAATGATCTAACAGAGAAGGAGGAACTACCAAAGTTGATGCATGAGGCAGCAGTTATGCCTTTACATAAGAGGAATGGAGAGAGCAGTAACCCATGGAATTATAGGCCAGTTTCATTACATAATGTCAATGCCAACATATTTGATGGGAAGTGGCTGCCAGATGTGACTGGCGATGAACTTCTCAGTTTTATTAAAGGGAAGTCACATGCAAATCATTGGAGATCAGTACTGAATTTTTTAAAGTGGTCAAAACTGAGAGGGGGAAGGAGAGCAGGATTGGATTAGATAAATATGCAAACGATTTTTGGTAGCATAGGATGGAAATTTTGCTTCAGTATTCTGGACAGGTAGTAGGAAGGTGGATATAGCATGGGATGAGAGGTGAAGGTAAAGAACAGGAGTCCATGCAATAGGGTGCTGGCAAATGAGGCTCAATTATTCCAGGCTCTAGAGAAAGGGACTAGATAAGGGTGTCTGTTCTCCCCATATTTACTTTTGAAAGATAAGAGTTTTTTTGCAGTATACAAAATATGGTGAGTAAAAGGATGAATTTCAGGGGATAGATAGTATACATTCCTCTCTGAATTATTTTGTGTTCATAGGTTCGTAGGTTGGTACTAGGTTATTGGCTCTAAGGCCTATACAATCCTAGCCATAACAATTCCCTGGCTATTTCTTTCCACAATATTTACTTCCCTGGACCCCTGTCAAGCTGGGTGACTGACATGATCCCCGGGGTGAATTTCCTATCTCCCATCCAATTGTCAAGGCTCCTTTTGAAGAAGGACAAAGAGGTGCTCTGCTTGACATGCATGGGCAGTCTATTCCAGAGTCTGGGGAGTTTCTGGGTCAGGAACCTATCCCTCCAGCATGTTTTGTTCATTGTGATGACAAGGTTTAGATCCCTGGAGCATGTGGCTCTGAGGGATTGGGATTTCTTTAAGTGTAGCATGTCCAAGTGTAGCATGTCCAACAGCTCTGGGTTTGACATGGCCTTGTATGTTAAGCAGAGATCACCTCTGAGTAGATGATATGTCACAGAGTATAGCTGGAGTTTTTTTAGACGGTCAGCATCTTTATTAGAGGCTGTAGATAGATAGTGACCTGTCATTCTGGATAACTTTAGTAAATCTGGATTGGAGTCAGGGCTGACATTTCATCCTAAAAACACATACTCATTAAAGCGAAATGTGGGAATAGAATGGAAGTAGGTTTGCCTGGTCTGCGTGAGGCAATAAATACTTAGGCTTAGGGAGTATGGTACGGTAGCATAAATAAAAAGAAAAACCAAGGAGTAGATAAGTAGAAGATTAGGAAACTAGTTAATTGTTCATCAGTGGGGGTGTTTACATTGAGAGGAAGAACTGAATCAGTTAGAACTTTGATCTTTGATCCTTCCATGTGATATGTGTGTGTGTGTGTGTGTGTGTGTGTGTGTGTGTGTGTGTGTGTGTGTGTGTGTCTGTGTATGTGTGTATGTGTGTGTGTGTGTATACATATAAATGCATATATTTATATATATATATATATATATATATATATATATATATATATATATATGGGTCTAGGACTATTCACTGAAAACACATTTCACTGAAAGTTAAATGACTGTGCACAAATCACTGAAAGCACAATTCACTGAAAACTCAATTCACTGAAACACATTTCACTGAAAGTTATATATGGCCTTTTCCCCACTGCAGTGTGACCCTGGAGTTAGTATATATAGTAAGGGGGGTGGGGGGCACCACCTCCCACATTGGTGTGTGCGGGGGGGGGTGTATCCCCCCACATAATTTGGATATATATTATGTTTAGAAAAGAGTAATTTATTGAAATTGCAAGTATCCATGTGTATAGTTCAAAATATTTAAAATAGGTGGGGGGGCTACTTCCCTCCACCCCCCCAATGTGGGGGGTGGTGCCCCCACACCCCCCTTAATATATATTCTAACTCCAGGGTCACACTACAGTGGGGAAAAGGCCACATATAACTTACAGTGAAATGTGTTTTAGTGAATTGTGTTTTCAGTGAATTGTGCACAGTCAAATGTGTTTCAGTGGAATGTGCTTTCAGTGAATAATTCTAGACCCATACATATATATATATATATATATATATATATATATATATATATATATATATATATATATATATATACACACACACACACACACACACACACACACACACACACACACACACACATATGTATCTATCTATCTATATATATATATATATATATATATATATATATATATATATATATATAGATATTCATATAGATATATCGATATGTATGTGTAGGTGACATTTATTTGATCTAAAGTCAAAATATCTAAAGCTGTTGCTGGCTTAAAATATCTAAGGCTCAAAATATTGAAAACTTGGAATATGCTCTTTTTTACTGCTGTGCAATCCTGTATAAGGCACAGTGGGTGTTGGGAGTGTGGGGTGGGGGCCTTAACTCCTCCATGAACTAGATTTTTTTTTTTGATATTTTGAGTTTAGCTGTTCTGAGTTTAGATATTTTGACTGTTGTATATTTTCAGTGTTAGATATTTTCTCTCACACACACACACACACACACACACACACACACACACACACACACACACACACACACACACACACACACACACACACACACCAGATCCTTGTAGTGAGGTGTAAGGAAAAATATTAAAGCACAGGGAAAACTGGTTCTTTTTGAGAATCGATCCTGCTAGCTAGGCCTCCTTAAAAATCATGGAAAAAGAACCACAAATTGTAACCGACCTCAGCTTAGACTTCAAAGTAATCAAGTACTTTTAACTTTTAAAGAAATCAATACTTCTTAATTGAAAAATAAAATATGTTAAATAGATGGACCATTTCCACCCTTAACAGCTTTGTGCAACACGGGAAAGTAATCATCATATAGATATCAATGGGATGTTTTAAGGCTGTCATTTTTAATTTTATGAAATCCTTTATTCTATCTAGAAACAGATCGTTATATAACCAAACTGCAATTATTAGATGATCAAATTGAACAATTAAATAAGTTAAGTGCAAATTACTATAAATGATTTTTAACTATGAAATCAGAAAATTCTTGAAAACAAATTCTTAACCCAAGATACTGATAATACCTCTTTAGCTAAAAGTAAAAAAAGATAAATTATACATAATATCAAGTTAGGCAAGATACTGGCAGTTCAAAGCATGGATATT
Organism: Protopterus annectens; assembly: GCF_019279795.1. Classification (NCBI taxonomy): domain Eukaryota; kingdom Metazoa; phylum Chordata; order Ceratodontiformes; family Protopteridae; genus Protopterus; species Protopterus annectens. The sequence continues at coordinate 1,274,215,774 of NC_056745.1, forward strand.
ACTTTCTATAATACAAAACTCGAGTAATATAATTCAATGGATGAATTATTAAACAATTAACTTCATGAAAATTATAACTACCTTAAAGAAATGTATAACTAAGAATGGACAAGTGATCCGTCTGCTCTACAAAAATTGTTGAAGAACAAGCCACTCTATAACATATCAAAAATCCTAATTTTAGAGTATAAATGCAGGATATTAAAATGTGCTATCTCTTCCATGAAAAAACAATAAGGTCCTTAGCCTGTTCAGAGCTATAGAAGAATTTTGTAAAATGCAGTATTTATGCTTGTCTTTACATTGATTGGCAAGATTTATGAGAATTCTGAACAGAAGTTTATCTGAGCACTGTTTATGAGAATTCTGAAGAGAATTTTACCTGAGCACAGTTTATGACAATTCTGAACAGAAGTGTATCTGATACTGTGAAGTTAGCTGAAGTTGCTTTATTGTGTAATGTGGTAAAGAAAAAAGTAGGCTAGGTCATTAAAGGTCTGTTTCTATGTTTTATTATTTGGACTATAGAATTTTAGATAAAACAACTAATAAAAATATCTATTATACACCTATTATATAGTTATATACCTGTGAACTAATTTATCTTAGTTTAATTTCTGATATTTGGATTGGATATTAACTTCAACATCATTTGTATTTTGTCCAGATATGGGTCTTTAATTTGCTATTAAATATTTCCAAATGCTAAAGATCTTCTTCGACCATGTGAACATGCATGTAGACTATTGAAGCATAGTGAAATTAAATGCTTCTAAAACTTCTCATTACAGTAACTAAGGCTACATATTTTTAGTTCTTGAATAGTATCAATTTCTGCAATCCTTAATACAAATAACTCAGAATGTATGTAATTGTGCATTTGCATGCATTAGAACAAACAACACTGCATCTAGTATACAGCAATGTTATTCACTTGAATCTACTCTGTCAACTGTTGCAATAAATCCATTGCTTTTGCAAACTACATATTTTAGTTTCAGGAATTTAGATAAATATATACAGCATTCTCTAACTGAAGATGCAGGCAATCTGGTATTAATTACATGTATAGGACAGTTATAAAGAAAATACAGCATATCTGTATATAAGCTCAAGAGATTATAGTATATTAAATCTACTGGGGTATGAATGGTATAATAAAATAAAACGAGGGCTAATTAAGTTGTCAGTTTCAGCAGCTCCTTAAAACCAGTATGGATTTATCTTTTCCAATATTGAAATTGTGGAAGATTAAGCAGCTGACTCACAAGCCTTATTTCTGAAAACAGTTTTGTTTTATTTTATAGAACTTAAAGTAAAAAGGCTGAATTCATATAAGCCTTAGGTCTGAAAACAGTTTTGTTTTATTTTATAGAATTTAAAGTAAAAAGGCTAACTTCATATAAAACAAGCAGTATCTATGGTGTAAACAAAACATTAGAACAGTATCTTTCACAAATCAGGTGCTTAAATAAAAGCCACCACAAAGGTATGTAGCTATTGGAAAAAAGCTTCTACAAAGCAAAGGATCTGGATCTCTAGCCCTCTCTCTTCACACTTCTGGACTTATCTGAAGTTGCTTGACTTTCTGATTTGGTTTTCAATGATCTAGCTTTAAATATATCCTTTACTGACAGCTTATTTAATTGCCAGTGATCTCCTGAGTTCTCCTTAATGTGGTAACAATCCTGCACATGCAAGTGGCATACAAAATATCAATGCACAGTGCTATGTTACATTTGAGACCCCCAACTCCAAGCACTGGTTTCAGGATCTTAGGATAACCCCTTTACTGACAGCTTATTTAATTGCCAGTGATCTCCTGAGTTCTCCTTAATGTGGTAACAATCCTGCACATGCAAGTGGCATAGAAAATATCAATGCACAGTGCTATGTTACACTTGAGACCCCCAACCCCAAGCGCTGGTTTCAGGATCATGGGATAACCTGTACACCTTGAGCAAACCATCCACATTATGGGGGTTGATGGACTTTACACTTAAAGGATTGTATGGCAAAGGCCATTTGCAGAATTTAGCCCTCCTTGTATTGGTTGAGCCATTGTAAGGAATGTTGCTAATGCCAAGGGTAAACTCCCATCCTAGTAAGTAATATTATAGAGGCCCAGTGCTCATCTCATTGCTAACCACATATGTTCAATGGACAGATAGTTATTTTTTTGTTGTTGTCAGTTTCCTACTCTGGTAACAAACTGAATGTTCCTCATTTTCCATACTTTGCATTAACATGGCAAGCTAACTATATGTTATTATGTGATTTATTACTATCATTTCTCTGATTGTTTCACTATTGTTTAAAATACTGACTATTATGTTGTTATTATGTGGAGCTTTTCTCCCCAGGCCTCTGCTGGAAATGGGCAATTTTGCCCAGTCTAACTTCCCTAATCAACAAATATTAAATAAATAAATAACACACTCTGGTTGCATTGGTGTAAACTATGAAATGTTTAATAAATGCAGATGGTGCCAGCACAATTTTTGAGCTCAGGTTGTCCTTTAAACTGTGAAAGTTTGCATATACCTCCAGGATCCACATAATCCTTCTGGGCATCTTACCCCTAGACAGGTTGAGGAGAGGGCCCATAGTGGTGGAGAACAATGGCACAGACTTCCTGTAATACATGGTTAAGCCTAAAAAGGTTCTAATGCTTTGTCTTGGTCTGTGATATTGGCACATACACTTACTGACTCTGCATTTTCTTTTATTTTTTTTTTGGGGGGGGGTTATAATCCATCTCTATGTAAGATAACCTGTATGTTTCATTTTGATCATTCCATTCTTGCTCTTCAGAACATCCATTGTAAGCCCTGACTACTTAAGTGAGCTCAAGACAACTTGCACTTTTCAGAGATGTGACCCCGAGTCTACCAAATGGATGATCATGTCCTCTAGATATGTAGTGGTATAGGATGTATGGGGTTTAAGGACCCTGTACATTCAGCATTGGAAGGTGGCTAGGGCATCAAGAAGGCCAAATGAGAGGACAGTGTATTGCAACAGGCCACCTGGGATTGAAAAGTCAATTTTTGTTCCTTAGCTTCTTCCCTCAGTGGTATCTGATAATAGCTTTTGATTAAGTCCATGGTGGTTATGAACCTTGCCTTCCCTCGGCATTCTATCAGTTTGCCTACACTAATAACATTATAGCTAATGAATGACATACTCCAATGATTTGCATCTGTTTAGGAACCAAAAAAGGGCTATTCCAGTTGCTGATATATTCTTCAATAACTCCTAGATGAGCACATTTTTTACTTCCTCTTAGATTGCCCACCTCTGAGATTCAAGGATCTTACAGGATTTCAGATTAACCATCTCCCTATATAGCTTTCTATATGATGTTTGATTAAAAAGGTTTTACTGCGAAATTTTATGAATATTAACTTGTTCTGTCACAGAAAATCCTGTGCCACCTACATCTAAGGGGTTGATAGTATATCATCTACTAGTACCTGTGGTATAGATAATAACTTCTCTCCCTGTGACGATCTTTGACTTTAGTTGTTAAACTTAATATAGTTGTCTATACTTCTTTCCATGGTTTCAGCATATTGACATAGTATATTTGCTAAGGGTTTCTTTCTGATCTGTCTGACATTGTAATTTTCTCCACTTAATTTCTTTATGACTATAAAGAGTCCCTGCTACTTGTCAACTAAGACTAATACATTCCCCTAGCATGCAACTTTCTATTTTTAGCATTTCTGTTCATTGGATTGCTTGTGTCCTTTCCATTTACTCTCAAACTATGGGCATTACTATTTTAATACTTCTTAAAGAGTAGTATATTGTCCCATTATAATCGCAAATGGAGTATTTTTTTCTTTTCCTGTCTCTTTGTTGATTTTCAACAACCCCTTGGAGCACCTGCCATACAGAAATTGAGAAGGGAAAGAATATTGACACTTTGGCACTTCTCAGATGGCAAACAAACTGAATCCACAAATGAACAATATGGACAAGACCTACATTTCAGTGTCCCTCCCAAAGGTGTAGATGCTGTTCATGCAAGCTTAGGACAACACAGTATTTGTCTCAGATTTTTCCTATTCTTATAGGCAAACTTGGGGGAAGGGCCTACTACCTTACTTGTTTCTTGATCCACTAACAACACTAACCAATTCTTGTTTATTATTTGTTTCACCAAATCAATATCTTGTGTAAAAGAGAGAACTAAAGGAAGATGAGATGGCCTCTAGGATTTAAGGTAGATTCCTTTATACACAGGAGTTACTTAACAGTTGAGGTTGATCAAGAGTTTATGAAAGTTCGTAGAGAACGTCCTGGAAGGGGGAGACCCTACTATTCTGAACATTCAAGCTCATCGAACAATTGCTCATCCCAGAGGCCATCTCATCTTCCTTTAGTTCCATCTTTTACACAAGATATTGATTTGGTGAAACAAATAATAAATAAGAATTGGTTAGTGTTGTTAGTGGATCAAGAAACAAGTAAGGTAGTAGGCCCTTCCCCCAAGTTTGTCTATAAAAATAGGAAAAATCTGAGACAAATGCTGTGTTATCCTAAGCTTGTACGAACATCATCTACACCTTTGGGAGGGACACTGAAATGTAGATCTTGTCCATATTGTTAATTTGTGGATGAATCTAGATTTTTTTAAGCATCCTGTCACTGGAAAACTTTGGGAGTTACGTCCATCAGCTACTTGCAACATGGCTAATTTGGTTTATGTTGCACACTGTGTCAAATGTTTTAATTTTTATGTTGGCAAGACTAATAGGAGATTAAGAGACAGGATTCAGGACCATGATTATTGTACTAGGAGAGGTGAATTATTTAGTGCACTTGCAAAGCACACTCTACAGTTAGGAAGGGAACACATTTTTTTATTTCAAGTTTTATCTGTTATACATGACAATGGCAGACTAGGACATATTAGTCATAATACTGAAAATATTGAACTAGAGTGGATCCTGAGACTTGGGGCACATAGATATATGGGGCTTAATGATTCAGTCCCTATTAAATCAGCTTTAAGGATGAAGAAACTTAAATGAACTATGTATAGTCATATATCTGTGTGGATTTTTATGTCGTATGTAAGCAGCTGTTGCTTTAACCGCTTTTTACTAATTGGATTATTAATTGTGTTTTTGGAGGGAATTTTCCTGATTAATTGGCTATTGGGGAGTATGTATATAAGGATGCTCTGTTTTTTATTGTAACTATGCCTGATGAAGCAGTTTGTTTGACCGCGGAAGTGCTTACTTCTGGTTCCATTTTGCAATAAAATATTTTTTACATCAGTTGCTGTCATTGTTTACCTTCCAGGTTGGGATCTTTCATTTTGATTGCTGTTGGGATTTTATTAGCTTGCCTCGTTGGGATTTTTCTTTTTATATATATAAACAAATATATGAAATAATTTGTATCTAATATATTAACATTGTGTTAAACCTGAAAGTATCTTATAACTTATTTGCCCTTGATTTCAGAGCAGGAGTCAATGAAATGCGATCATTCAATCCTGGATATACACAGGCGTCAAGACTCAATTGCCATATTAATTCCCAGAATTCCAGCCTAGATTCTCAATCCCCACCCCTTTCTTGTGGTTTCACTATCTCTAAAACCCAAAACTTAAAATCAGCTTTGGTACATTTAATAACATGATGAAGCAAGGCATTAATTTCTTTCCTCCTATTTATTTTGTACATGTGCTCATAGACTCTTTGTCTCAGACTATGTTTTGTTTTGCCTACATAAAACGTCCAACAGGATGTGCAGTATGCTACATATACCACTCTCTTTGTTGAGCAATTATAATGTCCTGTTGCCCATAATCTAGTTTGAGGAATGGGTAAACACAACTCACTTATATTAGCTATGAATGGGCATCGGGAACAATTACCACACTTAAACATTCCCTCACTGACTCCTTCCCTACCAAACCTATTTTCTTGTCACTTTTCAAAAATTTCCTTCAAATTGGAATTTCTCTTAAAACTGAACTTTAAACGCCTATTGAACACATTTAACCTGGTGGGCATATTAGCAAAAAGCTTCCAATACTTATTTATAATGTTCTGAATTTTTCCCATGTCCTGATTATATGTTATCACTAAATGAGATACATTAATGTGTTCTCCATTCAATTCCCTTCCTATATTGGATCTTCCATCACCATTATTATCTGGTCCTTTCACATTCAATAGGGGTAAGTACTGTTTTCCCCAACCCACTAATATTTCATTTTTGAGAGGTTTGATGAGACTATCAGGATATCCTCTTTCATGAAACAACCTTTCAATATAATCCAATTCCATTTCTAAATCTTCCCTTATAGATGTCATATCGGCTTCTCATACCATCTGCCCCTTTACTATATTTCTCTTCTGTGTAAAAGGGTGATTGCTCTCAAAATGAAGGTATGAGTTTAAAAAAATGTTTTTTCTATATAATTGGAAAACATACCTCTTATTTATCAGGTCCTTCCAGATGCTCACATCCAATCTCATGTGTAAAATTTAAAAATTCCATTGTACCATTGAAATAATCCATTAAAGGGCCAAACTGATTAGGATGAAGTTTACTGTTTGGAGGAAAAAATTGATTCTGATGAAGTTTCCTGTTTGTAGATGAAAGTGCTAAGTCCTTTGTCACTTGGTTTTGTAAATAAAAAATTTTGGTACTTTATTTCTTGGGATACCCTTTATTGGCGCCACGGTGTTACCAGCTGGAGGTCATTCTGTTTTATAGTTTTGTATTCCCCCAGCATTTTCTTTTGGACTCACTGTAGAATGCCCACAGGAAATGGAAAACAAAGAATGTGTCCTTAGTTTAGAAGAAAATGATGTATAGGAAGAATTGCTTGATTAATAGAGATGGATAGACATATTAAGATCAATGAAAGAAATAGACACTACAGAAAGTCACTAAGACAAATATATTAGAAGTTTATTAAAACAAATGAATGCAGTAATCAAGGCTATTCATAGAAATTCACACAGTATAACAAAAGCAAATAGGATCTATTACTGTGCGGCTAAATTAAAAACAGATAAAGTCAATAAGGGAACGAAAGGGGACAAATCAAATGCCATCATGGAAATACAGAATAGAGAAAGCTATAAAGCAATTAAGACAAGAAATGTCACTGTTAGAAGAGTACAGAAGAGGGAACAGATCAAAAACATGCTCTGAAAGATAGACATATTAAAAGGAATGTGCATTATCAGAACAGACCAGAACCTACTGCACACAGGTCTATATTATAAGATTGAATGTTTAGGTTATCGAACCTAAAAACCTAGAACGGTGCAGAGAAAGTCTTCTGTTGGCCACAATAATAAAAAATAACTTTATACCCAAATGAAGTGGAGGGCTTCACACCCCATACCCCCAACATTGGAGCTGTGCCCCCCACACCCCCTTAACTAAATATACCAACTTCGAGATTGCTCTACAGTACACAAAATGGCAAAATCTGGTGAATGGCCAAGGGAAATCTTTCCCCTGCATTAAATTGGCCGTTCGCTGTTTTTTGCTTTTGATATTACAACTTCGATGTTTAGGTGTTTGACAACCTAGACATTCGATCTTGTAATATAGACCCCTGTACACTACTGCAAATAATAAACTAAAGGTATCAGTGCATGCAGGAAAACTTAGAAGCTATGTGGATAAATATAAAAGAAAATACAAAATAAGCAATTTATTGATGACTGAAAAAAGTTTTACAGAGAGTTGGGAAACAAGGCAAAAGGAATAGAATCACTACCAAAAAAAGAAGAAATAGACACATTTTGGAGAAATATCTATGAAGATCCTGTGGAACACAACAAAGATGCTGAATGGATAGAAGAAGTAAAAGAAAGAATAAAATGTTTAAATGTACAGGATATGATACAGGATGAAGCAACGGCTGGAGACATTGAAACAAAATTAATTAAGAAAAGCTCCTAATTGGAAAAAATCAGGCCCAGATGCAGTACCTAACTTCTCGCTGAAAATATTAACAACTTTACATGAAGATTTAGCCATGACTAAGAACTATTTACATGCACATCCTGAACAGATGCCAACCTGGTTAACAACAGGAAAAAATTATACTCCTCCTTAAGAGTGAACCTGCAAGATATCCTAAAAACTATAGACTAATTTCTTGCCTTCCAACAATGTATAAACTATACACTGGAATTGAGGCCAACAGAGTTTATAATCATTTAGAAGAAAACTCAATCATGGCAATAGAACAAAAGGGTAGCAAAAGAAAGTCATATGGAACAAAGCATCAGTTGTTATTAAATAAAGTTATAATGGAGAATTGTAAAAAAGGGGAAGAATCTAAGCATGGCATGGATAGACTACAAAAATGAATTTGACAGCATTCCACACTCATGGATAAAGGGGTGCTTACAAATGTATAAGATACACCCTGCATTGATCAATTACATTACATTAACCATGAAACACTGGCAAACCACTTTGCAACTAAACCATGATAAAGGACAAATTATTACCCAATGGATAAAAATTCAAAGAAAGATATTTCAGGGTGACTCTTTGACACCACTGCTCTTTCTGTTTTGCCAGTAACCCATTAATAGATTAGGTCATGGCTACAATTTGGCTCCCAGAAAACAACAACGTGTAAAGACTTCTCACCTTTTCTTTGTGGATGATTTCAAATTGCATAGTTCATGAGATGAGGAAGTGAAAGCACAACTTGCAAGTGGTTGGAACTTTCTCAGCTGATATAAGAATGTAATTTGGTCTTGATAAATGTACAAAAGCAACATTTAAAGCAGGAAAACTGTATCACCAAGAAAATATCAGTTTGGGACAAGAATGTGATATAAAAGAACTTGGGCCAGAGGGAGTGTATAAATATTTGGGAATTGATGAAGGATCAACAATAAAACATGAGCAAATGTGTCGAAAACTTAGTACGAAATATTTTAGAATTTTAAAATTAATACTGAAAACATCACTGACTTCTAGGAACAAAATTCAAGCTATAAAACAATTTGCTCTTCCTAATCTAACTTATGGTTTTGGGGTGATTGACTGGCCCCAAAAGGTATTATATCAGTTGGACAGCAAAACAAAAAAAATGCGTCATGCTTTATAATCAGTGTATACCAAGATTATATATTCCCTCTTCTGAATGAGGTATGGGCCTACTTGAGACTGATTACACATATAGATCTGCAATCACAGAACTAATGCTGACCTCACAAAATCCAGACATAGAGAAAGTTTTAAAACTTGAGGAGCAGATGACTTCCCTGCTTAGTTTAGCAGAAGCATATCAGTATCAAGTGGGAATGAAAATCAAACCAGAAGTAGATAAAAATCAGGAAGCAACTAAATATGCAAAAAAAAAAAAAAAAAAAAGAAGAAGAAAGAATACAAGGTGATGAATCAGATGAGAAGGCAACAAATGTGGAAAAATACATAAATATAGTTACAAGTATAAAAAACACCTGGAGCAGACTCATGTTGATCAGGATTTAATGCATGAATGGTTAAGAAGGGGTGCATTTTTAAACCAAAATTAAACCTTAAATTAAATTAAATTAAAAGCAAACCTTGGCTTGAGATGATTGTCACTGTTGAAGTGAGACCCTGACTCCATGTGCAAAAAGGGAAAAGGGGTTGAGGATGGATGGATGGATGGATGGATGGATGGATGGATGGATGGATGGATGGATGGATGGATGGATGGATGGATGGATGGATGGATGGATGAATTTTTAAACTAAAAGATGAAAGGTTAATGTTTGCAGCTCAAGATAATGGACTGTGTACATGCTGATTTACAAAGTCCTTTGAAAAGTTGAAGAAGCAGACAAATGCAGGTTTTGCAAACCAGTTGCACATCTTGTTGCTGGGTGTGATACATTACCGGCAGAAGGCCTGTATACTGAAAGGCATAATCAAGTGACAAGACTGTTCCATTGGGGATTGTGCAAACTTTATAATATTAAAGTAGCTGTGAAGCATTGTAAACATGAGCCACAAAGCAATATAAAAAATTATGTTTATATCACGTAGGATCACCCATTACCAAGAGTTCAAAAAGTAGATGTGAGAAAACCGGATATAGTAGTCCAGGAAAAGAAGACAAAAGTAGCATTGATCATTGAAATTGCCACACCCACTAATTACAGTGTTTTACATACAGAGACACAAAGTCATAAAATAACAGGATTTGCAAGCAGGAACAAGGGCAGTGTGGAAAAAGGATATTCACACAGTTCTAGTAGTAGTAAGGGTAATGGGTCTCATAAAATAAAATTTAGTCATATTTAGATATGTTACAGATACACGTTCGATTCAACTATAATTAATCCTTTAACAACACCTCAAATCTCCTAAAGTTAATAGAAAATGCATTTACTTCCATTGAATCCTGGTTTAACAAAGCTCAACTGATACCTAATCCCAAAAAATCAAAACTTTTACTCTTCACAACCAAACTTCTAACTCTAGACTTTAAAATATTCTCTCAAAACAATACAGAAATTGAAATTGTAAAAACAGCCAAACTACTTGGCATCACAATTGATGACAAATTATCCTATGATAATCATATACTCAGCCAAATCAAAAAGACCCATTTTTAAGCTTGGCAAACTCTATAGGCATAAACTCTATTTGGACAAGTCTACCAAGCTGAAAGTAGCTAATAGTCTACTTCTACCCTCCCTCCTTTATGGATGCCCCATTTTTACTAACCTACACACATCTCTCCTGAACAAACTGCAGTTGTGCTACTATAAAATAGCTCAGTTTGTCTCCAACATTCCAACTCACACACATAATTGCCTGGCCATTAAATCTATAAACTGGTTTGAGTTCCCTCATTACCTACATTACGCCCAACTTACTCCCACCCACAAACTACTAAATAATCTAAACTACAGCCCATCCCTTCAAACTATAATGCAAACACACACCCATTCTCAGCATCTTAGGTCCACTAACAAACAACTCTTAACCATAACTAAACCCAGCAAAAGAGGCGGACAATGTCTCTATTCCCATGCCATTGCCAAACTTTGGAATGAGCTTCCTTTCTCTATTACCCAACTAGACTCTTTAAAAACATTTAAATTTACACTAAAAGAACACTATCTCAATAACCTTCTCTGTTCTTGTAATCATATGATTAAACCACCTTAAATGTTTTGGCCACTATACACTGCAAATACTTTTACTAACTTAATATAGTTACAATTTACAGTATCAGTCTTCGTATCCAATCTCTCTTGCTTTCTTTATTTCCGTGGCTGAATAAACATAATTGATTAAACAGTATTCTTACTTATGAGAATATACAAACAGAATTACTAAAAATTTAACACACTGGGTTTATTTTCTTGTATTGTATACCTCTATAATATGTATTTGTCTTGTATATCTACTTCAGTTTGTATTATGTAATAACTTTCTTGACTTTCAAAGTTAGGTTGATGTTATGTAAAAATTTCTGTGATAGTATAGAGCTTTTTTCCCTGGGCCTTCACTGAAAATGGGTCGTTGGGCCCAGTGGACTTTCCCTGTCAATAAATGTCAATAAATAAATAATAATAAATAAATAAATGTAACTCCATATGAATTGCAGAAGGAGTCGGTTCTGGACACATTGTGGGTGCTGTGAAGAGCACTTGAAACAATATTAATTTCATTAATTGTAATCATACCTTCACTTAGGAATAGGATCCATTCCTGCCATGGTATTAGAAACCCAAAAGTCTTGGAGAAATTAAAGACAGACAGCAACAGAACTTTCAGAATCTATTGGGTCTGATTGATGCAGTCACCTTTTAATTAAATTAGCAGTGTCTGTTTCAATCTATCACCAGTATCTCTGTCATTTTTCTCTTATTGCTGGGATCACCTGGGTCTGACCATAAATATTCTAAATGTTTCAATTCACATAACTGTGACATTACCATTTTATTTTTAGGAAAGTCCACTTATGGAATTTGTGAGCTTTGGTCTATGTTGTGATCCCAGCTCATGCAAGAAGGCATTTCTTAATTTTTTTTCATGGTCCTTGTAGTTTGTTTCTTTCATGTCCATCAAGAAATGGAAGACATCTCCCTTAGTGGTACTGAGAGTATTCAACCTATTTAGCTTGGTCCCATCACTTCTGTCTGGTTATCTCCTCAAAATGCTGCAATGAAAGCCTCCAAATCCTTCTCCTAGATTATAGTGTCAGTAGACGCATGGCATATAGTGGTACAATGGATTTGGCAATTGCTACCATGCCTTCATCAGTAGCAGCAGCAGTAGTGATTGTCTGTAGGAATTATTGCACAGTAGCGATCTCATCTATGACAGAGAGGCAGGTTTATCTCACAAACCTAGTTATTAAGTGCATTCCCTCAGGTAGACAATACCAGGCCTAATAAAAGTGAGTAGAAGAAGTAATACTTTCTCTCTCTCTCTCTCGCACACACACACACACACACACACACACACACACACACACACACACACACACACACACACACACACACACACACACACACACTCACTTACTCAGTCGCATGACAGTAGGAGCTCTCAAACAGAAAGAGGAAAAAGTGTTTATAGTGATTTTGGTGTGCTCCAACATAGCACATAACATCAAAATGAGTGTTAATGCAGGGTAATACGCAACAGTTATCACCAAAAGTCTTTCTACTGGGGAACGCCATTTACTTGACAATCAACTAGAACTTTAGGAAACAAAGTTTCAGGTGAAGTTTTATGCCTGTGTTTTCCACCAGTGTGGAATATTAAACATGTGACACACACCTCTTGGTTCTAAACAATTTTGTTTTGTAGAAATTAATGTTAACAGTAAAAGGTTGACTCATCTGTTAAAACAAAAGTGTCTGAACAGTATCTTTAACAACTCTAGTCCACTTCCAGACAATAAAGCAACAGGTCTTTCACTAGTATAGGATCCTTGGAAAAAAACATCTGTTCTCCATATCCAATGCTCAGAGCATCTAATTCTCTCTTCACACTTCCTGATTACCTTGAAGTTACTTGACTGCACTAATTAGGATTACCCCAACCCAGCTCTGTATAAATCTATTACTGACATTTTAATTTTTTGCCAGTGATTCTGTGTGCTCCCCTTTAAAGGCATATTCATCCCACATGGACATATGATATCCTAAGCATCGATATAAGGCATTATAACAACCTTTTATATACTCTTTTGGTGAGAACCACTACCTTTTTGAATATACACAAGATAATAAGAGATGTCTTAATTAAATCTAAGGTTCCAATTACTTGGACCTTATTTGTTAAAAATGGAGATTTTCTTTTATAGTTGACTACATATGTTATTTTTTACATGTTAAACCTCTAAGCATTTCTGTATGCCATGAGAGTGCAATAATTTGCTGACTTGTTTTCCTATGATTACAGACATTGTACTACAATGTGCAATGGAATCTCAATTAAATAAAATCAGAATGTAATATCTTTATATCAGGGGCCAATCAGTTAAAATCATAACTTTTCATGGTATACTATATAATATTAAGCAGGTACGTTAACATAATTCCAAAGAAATATGTGGGAAACTGCATGCCATTAAAATTTTCAGAAGAATGTTTGGTTAAAAATATTAATGAATATCCCTTCAGTGCATAGAGCTCATAATATGTCGATCCAATATAAGATTTTTGCATTGGATTCATTTTCCCATATATATATATATATATATATATATATATATATATATATATATATATTATCACTGATGAGGTATAAATTGGATGCAACTCGCTGGCATTGCCAATATGAAATAGCTGATTTAATACATTGGACAGGCCTGCAAGTGCAGATATGGTCAGAAAATATGAAGTATTGATTTTTGTATTAGCACAATTCTATATTACTTTTCCAAAAGTTTTTTTTTAAATTGGATATAGTAGGCTAACATCATTTTTGAAGCACATGTTAAAGCAGTGATAACAATGACAGCTAAAGGTTGGATACTCATAAATTGGAATACTTCCCTAATACCAACCTTTCCAATATCTAAGTGATAGGCCCTCTGTTATATTACATGCATGGCGAACAAGATAAGGTAAAATATGACAAACTAAGATTAAATAAGACCAACATGAAAATCAGGTTTGTGAGAATGGTAATTTCATTTAATTTTCAGTTAAAGGTTCTATACTTTCTTTTTTCTTTTCCTTTCAGCTTCTCTTTCTTTTTAATTAATCATCTTTAGTTACTAATTGCAGTTTGTACAGAAAGACTGTAATTTATGAAATGACCAGTGTGAAAAAAAATAAACCTATTTTTACATGTTCCTGACATTTCTTTATAAGCATACAAGGGGGTCATTCCCCTATTATGTTTTATGTGGCCAAGCATAAAAATGCATTTTTTGAAGTTTCACATTTGGCAGTTTCTTTAGCACATGTCTCTTCTTCAGAAATGGGGAATAGCTTGTTATATTTGATTTTATACTGCCTCCAAATGCAGGAAAATCAAAAGCTAACTAGACGTGCAGAAGTAAATGACCAGCACCATCAACAGCTATAGCTCCAGCAATGACCCTGAAAGCCGTTACTGATGAGTAATAGATGTCCTTGCAGAGCTGCACACTCCCTGTGCTTACACCAGAGATAATAAAAATGTGTGTTTTTATTTTGGTGTATGCAGGAGTGATGGAGAATGACCCTCTGTTGTAAAGAAGGATATATCTTAAAACTGATGCCATGAAAAAATAGAATATGATATACTTAAGGAATATGCTGTCCTTATTATGGTGCAAACATCAATACTTGTTTAGCTTAACAGTTTTCTTCATTAAAACATGTTGAAGACAGAAACCCTGACTTCCTTTAAATGTTCATTTAGTAGGTGTTTATTAAGAGTCACAGAATGGGTGCCACTTGTACAGGTTCTCCTCTGTATACAGCATAATATAATCTACATTTAAGTGCAGTATTCCAGCGTAATAGAACACTCAAAACATTATCACAGTTTAGGAGTTAAATCATTTCTTGCAGAAGTCATCACATCAATATATGTGTGTTTTTTTATTGACTAGCGTGCATAAGTACATCCAGTACCAAAGTTTATTGCGGAGATAAATGAATGCATATGAAGCAGCTAACCTGCACTGCAGATGAATAAAGCCTGCTGTAATCCACTGAAACCACTAGATGTCAGAATTGGATGTGATTTAAATTTACCTGCTTTCTTGTGTAACAATAGTTCTTTAAGTTGCAGGGGAAAAAAAAAATTACCAGGCAAAAATATCATTAGTATTCAACAGATAGACTCAAGAGGGGA
This sequence comes from Protopterus annectens, assembly GCF_019279795.1. NCBI lineage: Eukaryota > Metazoa > Chordata > Ceratodontiformes > Protopteridae > Protopterus > Protopterus annectens. The sequence continues at coordinate 1,274,231,089 of NC_056745.1, forward strand.
ATGCACCTATCTTCCTGTAACTAGAATGCTTCTGTTCACATATTTAAGATGAGTAATCAGTCGTCATGTAATTCCAGGATTTAAGTTCTCAGGATCTTACTTGTTATATAGTTTTGTGCTGCTTCATTGTAATGCATGGTTGATAAACACATCAGCTACATGCATTTTAACAGATTTATACACTGACAGTAGTTCAACAAGTTATTTTTAAAACTATTCTAAAGACACCTTGAGAGAAACATGTTTTGGCCATGACAAGCAGAGGACAATCTTATCAAATTCCACTTAGTGACTTTCCGGTATAGTTGATAATATCCTAGTAAAATAAAGTGCCAGTTGTGCTCATAAAATTGTAGTCGTGCCAATGTTTTATTTTCATAAATTATGTGGACTGCTGAGCCCCACATTTTTTTACCAATCTGCAAATTATGTCTCAGAGGAACAGGTTTACATGATGAATCACAAAGCTTTCCGCCACAAACCTTTGTTAATCTCATGATAATGATTCTGTTAAATGACACTAATGTAGAACATGATTTCAGAGGCAGAATGTTTTAACTAGCCTCTGAAATGACTGCCAGTAATTTAAGATGAACATTTTCTGTAGCCAAATGTGCATGTTGCCATTACAGTTTGCATTAAGTGCCCTTTTTCTCTTAATTGTTCGCTGATAATGCCCAAGGGTCTTCTCTTTGTGACATCCAGGGTTCTGTTTGTGCTAGTGAGAACACATCAGACTTACGGTGCTCAAGGTTTTTAAGTGGTTATGTCTGACTATTGAAACTCAGGCTTCATAGAAACTTAATATAATATTGGATATTTTTACAAAGCATCCCTAGTCTTATTTCATGAATAGTTTGACATACACCATATTTGTGTTCTGGAAGCTTGGACATTTCACATTCATTGTATTTTTTGTAACTCTTATTTCAGAATCTTGAATACTGAAGCATTTCATATTTTAGTAGTAGCTTGGATTAGATACCCCATAAATTTCTGCACGTGAGTACTGGGGGCTATAGCCTCAGAGTCCGGGACAGTTCTCTCAAGCAGATTTACACTACTTAATTTAAAGAATGTGCTTTTGTAATCGCTAAATCTACTACATGGCTGCTTTCAGATTATTTGTATCAAGATGTTGGAAAGAAGTTGATTTACCAATACAGCATCTATCTATCCAATGAAGGTGAGTCACAAATGAATGTTAACGTAACCCAGTAAACAACTGCCAACATCAACAAAGTTTACTAGGGAAGTTGGAATGGATGCAGATTTTGAGGTCTTTTTTCTATAAAACACACACACACACACACACACACACACACACACACACACACACACACACACACACACACACACACACACATGCACACACCTACTGATAATTTAAAGTCACCAGTTCCCATATGAGAACTGAACCAGAAGTCATCTTCCTGTGAAGTGACAATACTACTCACTGCACCAGTGTACTGCCTTATGAATGCAACATACAATCCAATAAATATATAGTTATCTGGCAAAAATGTTATAGATTGCTGATAAAATGCCAGTGTTGGTGATTTAGTTACAAAATGACTTCTTCTGATAGATCACCAAAACATTTATGCATCATTTGACCAATGTAATTTGACCACATGGACCTTTATGACCCCTGCTCATTTATTACCATAAAACCTAGATGGAATTTTGAAGTCCCCCTGTCTCTATATGAATATTTCTCTGTCCAGTGAATGCTTGGTGGATTTTATTCTTTTATGGTCTCTGCTTATGCTGGAAGTATTTGCCAAATGCCTGAGAATTTTTAGTGAGACAGTATTTCTCCATGCCTGTCTTAATCTCTAATATCACTGGTTGTATTGTACATTTACGCTAAATGTCTTTATCCTATTGTACTTAATGAAACTAGAGTGTTAGGACTTCTTTTACTCTTGTGTTTGCTAGTAACGTCTCTGTTTTCAAGATCAGTGACCGAACCGTTCAAGCCCATATTAAAGTCCTATGCTAGAGAGGTTAGCTGTGAATGAAACTTGCAAAAGCAGATAATATGTCGACTCTGTCAGCCATAGTCTTCCATGCAGCATTGGTGGTGCATCTAATATACCCTAGGCATGAAATGTTTGCGTGTGTGTGTGTATGATAAATAACACAAATACAGAACAGTAATTTTGAGGTAGTCACAGCTGGGATCAAGAAAGGTTGGTGACAAGGACAATGCCTGATCTCATTTGGTGAAAAGATAACTGACTTGTCCCATCTGATGGTTTATACCTCTGGACTATTATCATGCTCAGCATAAATGCTTACCATGGTATGCAAGACCATTCTGAATTAGTAGGAAAGATGGCCATTACTATTGCCTTAAAATGAAGTTACGGAACAGCACAGATTAGCCAAAATCCAGACACTTGTGTTGTACAGAAATCTGGGATGCAACTCTCTTCAGCCAAAAGTCCTGGTAATCTCAGCTTTGCATTTAAGGAATCTTGGATTTTGTTAATGGCTTCCTTAGTAGATAGTCTACAGCAATTACAGAAGACATACTTAAATTCCTGTCTTTTATTGTTTTACCTCCTTTCTTTCCCTTGACTTGTTGTCTACACAATTTATTACCTTTGGATATACAGTGACTAGTACTTTCTAAAAATATCTAGTCTCCTAGACTCTCATAATAAGAAATACTATCCAAGATAGAATTTTAAAAGATATTCAAATAGAGGATTTTTTTTTGAAGTAACTGAATGATTATATAGAAATGGTTGGATGCTAGATGGACTGTTCCACATGTGTGGAGGTTTAAGTCCCTGTTTACAAAGTCACATAGTCTGTAATACAGAACTGCTTTCAGATGGTCATGCTGAGCGTTTAACCACCATTTGTAAGGCAGGCACTGTAAAACATCACTTGCATCTTAATCCACAGCAAATGTACGATATAAGCAGTTGTGATTGTTACTAAAACATATGATCTTTTATTACCTTAGCAAGTCATCATTTCCCTCAAAATGAAAGAATGAAGTTTGCCTGGCTCAAAAAAGAACTATACACAGAACATAGAATAAGAAGGGACTCCTTAGCTATCCGAAACAAGTAACTTCCAATAAGTTTTTATGGGGAGTGGTCACCACAAGCATTACCTCTCAACTTAAATTCATAATGCAAATCCATTATCCTTCTTCTGATCTTAGTTACTTTATTTGTCTACATGCAATGGTCACAGCACCACCATTAAGATAAAATGCATGTGGCCATATATCAACACTATGAATGACAGCTGATAGCTAATTCTCTTACCCAGAAGCACCTGACACTTTCCGTATCAAGCCACTATATCAATATCCAACTACAGAATTAATGATATTGAATAAGATAAATAAGGATGCTTATGACAAATAAATCTTTAGCTCCACACTTTGTTTAAAGACACACTTTTTACTGATCTTTACAAAACATCAGCCTACCACACAGCATAAATACAGAATGTATTATGATTTGCCATAATTATCCTTTAAGAAGGTATAAAACAGATAAACACAACTCCAGAACAACGTGAGTCAAACAGATTGAAACATAGTATAACATAACTCCTGCTGTTTTGTATACCCTGAACCTGTCAGCACAATGCAGGAGGAATTAGTTACAACTCCCAACCAGTCAAATTAAATTAATAGAATGAAAATAATTTAGAGTAGCAATTTCCATTCTTTTGAAATTAGAACTGTAAATCAGATATTAAGTACATTCACTGTGTAAACAAGCCACAAAACCACAAAAAATAATATTTTGTAGTTTTATTAACAGCATTGAAATGTTTTTTGTATTCATTTTTAATAACCTAATTTGTTTTCAGTTAAGGTTGTCTGTGTAGAAGATGAGACTACTTTTATGCAATTTAAAAATAAATATTTAAAAAGAACTGCTTAAAAGAATTTTGCAGAAATCAGATAAAATACAAGGCGACTGGGCTATTTGGCCATTGCCAATACCCGCTAGACATTTTATTGCTGCTTCATTATTTAATTGTAATAAATGTTAATACTTATTGGAGAAAGCATATGACAAGGTCCCAAGAAAGCTGATCTGGGCAGTACTGCGGTGGTTTGAAGTCCCAGAAACATTGGTAGAATTAGTACAGGCTATGTACAAGGACCCAGTGACTCAAGTATGAACAGTGTCTGGCCTCACTGAGGGGTTCCCAGTGGGAGTGGGTGCACACCAGGGTTCAGCTCTGAGCCCACTGCTGTTCATACTGGTAATGGACTACATCAACAAACAGGTTGGAGGGGTCAGAGCAACAAAGCTGCTGTATGCAGACGATGTGGCAGTACAGGCAGACTTTGATCTAGAACTTCAGCAAAGGATAGGAAAATGGAATGCAAATCTGAAGGCACATGGGATGAAACTAAGCACAGATAAGACAGTGGTAATGGCAGCAGATTGGGGAAATCAGAAGAAGCTGAGAATAGAGATAGATGGGAAGATAGTGGAACAGGTAAACAGCTTCAAGTATCTGGGAGGGGTGGTTGAGGAGAAGGGTAGTCTGAATGAAGAGGTCAAAGCTAGAATCAGAGGGGCTGCAGTCAATTGGCATAGAGTATCAGGTGTAGTCTATAACAGAAGAATGCCAAAGAAGCTGAAAAGTAAGGTGTACAAGACAGTGGTGCGACCAGTACTACTGTATGGTACAGAAACCTGGGCAGTAAAGGCAGAACAGTTGATGAAGCTAGAGGTGATGGAAATGAAGGATGCACACTGTGGGACAGGCGAAGAAATAAGGACATAAGAGCAGAAGCCAAAGTAGCTCCAATTGCAGAAAAGATCAAAGAGAACAGATTACGATGCTATGGGCACATGTGTAGAAAAGCAGAAGACAATCTGGTGAGGGAGATTTGGGACAGACAGGAAGAAGGTAAGAGGAAGTGAGGGCGTCCAGCAAAGACTTGGATGGATTGTGTGAAAGAAGATCTGCAACAGTCAGGCATGAGTGTTGAAGAAGGCAGGAGAGTGGCACTAAACCGAGAGAGTTGGCGACAGTTAATACGATACCCTGACCCCATGTAAATGGGATAAAGGGGGATGATGATGATGATGATGATGATGACTTATATCTTTTAATAATAATTAAACTTGTAATGCATTTTACAAATCCATATAAAACATATAGCCATTTTATAAATGCATTATTGTACTCTAAGTTGTTTGCTGATGGTCTGATAACTGCACACCTAGGTATAGAAGGGCACTCAGGCTCAAACTAGAAACATCACAGAATGTGTGGTTGTCATGCTGAAGTCACGGTTCCACTGTCTAGAAACATCAGGAGGTACCCTGCAGTACAAACCAAGCACCTGTGCAGAAATTCTTACAGTCTGTGCCATGTTGCACAATATCATCTTCTGCAACAGGGACAGCAAGGACCAGGACCACACATTCCTGGACCTCCCGCACATACAAATGAGGAATCTGAGAGAGAACATTGAGCTGCTGAGGTAGCTGTTTGACGTAGGCATGCGCAATATATGCTTGCCCTGACCAAGAGGCAAAGGATCACACACAGACTCACCAGTGAAGGAATACACATAACCTAAGCAAATAAAAATATTAAACACAATGTCAGCCAATGTCCACAAACATTACTTACCCATGTAATATCTGTGTATGGATAGCTTCAAACAGAGACAGCCCAAAAGCACATGGCTCATAACTGCAGTAATGTCAAGGTAAGTGTGGAACCTGTATTATACAAACAAATGTGTAAGAACATGAACTAACTGCATACTGTCAGTCTCACACCTATCCACTCTGTGCATCTGACATATATGCAACCGTAAGTCAAAACCAAATGAACAAAGCCCATGGCACAGTCATCATCACTGTCACAGGGTGAGAATGGGGTTGCACTAGGGCAATGGTGACACCAAAGATACGTGGATGCCGGCCCTCCCCCCAGCAGACATGCCATCAGAGACACTGCCCAATCCAGTGTGTCACTCATCCTATTCAGTGCATCACCCACATAGTTGAGACAGTCATGCAATAACAAATGATAACACAATTCTGTAAAATAACCATACTAACATGAGCAGCAGAGCAAGAACCACCAAAATCTGTTCAGTACAGCAGCAGGGAAATTTTAAAACTGCAAAAATTGCAACATTATTTTTCCATTGCATATTGAAATTGATTAAAAATATGAATGCTTAAGCAGTTTGTGTAAAAGACAAACATAACGTATGAAATAGTGGAGCGATTTGTAGAAAAATTTCTCCCAAGTAACTAGCAGTAATGTGCTGTCTGTATCCAATCAGTCTCTCCTCCTTCCACTTCCATAGCTACACCATTACCTTTATATAGTGTAGATGCAGCTCTCTGAGCATTGTGAAGATGCAAATGAGGTGTGAAATCATTAGCACTCCTGAACACTAAAAAATCTCTTAGTGTAGGGGGTATAAACATAGTGTAGGCAGCTGCACAATTGCATGCACATGCCCTAGGACTGAAGGGAGGAGCAATAACACATTTTAGCTGCTAAAGGCTTACAAGTGTTACTGATTGCTCTGACTATAACAACAAGCAATACTGAAATGGCTGTTCTCTCTGAAGTGTTTGCATTATGCAGAGTAGACTTAAAATAAAAAAGTGTAAGTACTTTGAGAGCTATGAAAACAATCTTAACAACACTGACATCTTTGTACTAAAAACACACCTTTTACTTAAAACATACCTCTCAACTGTACAGATTTTTCAGAATGTCCAGATTTTTGCCTCTTACTTTTGGTCTGTTCCTCATAAAATTTGTTATTTTCTGGTAAATAAGTGGGATGATCTGAGGACTGAAGTCACCAAATAATGACATATATTTGCGTTTAAGACTTCATATCCTTCAGAAAATGCATGTTAATACAAACCTTGTTATTTTAGCAACTTTCTAAGTTTATAAGAGCAATATTTAAAATCCGTCCTTATTTTTGGGCCTCTGTCCCATTATTTTGTCAGGCTTTGTCCAGATTTCAAGCACTAAGAGGTTGAGAGGTATGGCTTAAAATCTGTCTGAAATGATGATCAGCTGTATTATATACTGAAACAAAGATGCAAATAAATGACCATGACATTGCATTTATGTAGCTGAGCTTAGAGCAGGGGAAAATGTTCAGGAAATAAAGAAAATAAAATAAAAGAAGTAGCTGGTAGTGTTTCCATCCTGACATTAAAATGGTGTGGACTATTATTACTGTAAATTACTGGTCAATATGACATTGATCTACACATGTTCAAGTAAATAAGAAAGTAGCAATTTCTAGTCCTGTGCTGGTGGCAAAGGGTGATAAGAAACACAAGTGAATGCGTGCATTGTTATTGCACTGAGTTGAAGGTTCAGTTCCAGATATTGTGCTGTCTGAGTTAATGCATATTTTCTGGGCATATGATCAGTTTGCACCACACACAGACCAAGGAAACATCACAATCCTGCCTTTTCAATTTACCCTATATTGTCATTATGGATAATTGTCTTTTCTTCTTTTTTTTTTCTTTTTTTCTTGTGTTCTTCATTTGCATGCATTTTGGCAGATCGCACGCTTGAGTGGCAGCATTACGAAGCAGTGAATGAGAATCCACTTCCCAAGGTACAAACTGAGAAATTTAATTTGTCTTGCTATCAGTAGCACATTTCACATCATCACAGATGCACTTTGCTACCACACTGTGAACAGGTTTATCTTCATATTGTCAGAAATAACGATATCGATTGCGCATTTGGGTGAACCAAATGCACGGATTTCAAACTTTGACATTCTCAGAAGTTCGAAAATCAGCAAATTGAACAGCTGATTCGCTGACTTTCGAACTAAAATGTTGAAGACACATCATAATGCAGGGGGAAAGCCCCCCTGCACCCTCCATGTGGGGGGCTGCACCCCCTACTTTAATATACCAATTCCGAGATCGCACTACAGTGGGGAAAGCCATCATTTCCCAGTCCCCACTATAGTGCAATCCGCACCCTCAATGTCAAATCTGCAAAGAGCGAATGCCAATGTGCATTCACCCATTGCACATTCGGACAATTTTTTTTCGAGGTTTTGCAACTTTGAAAACCTCCTTTTGCACAAAGTGGATTCACATGAGTGCAGAACGCACTTATGAAGATAAACCCTGTGAACATCATTGTAACACATGGGTTAATTAAATGATGTTAAGGAAACACAAAAGAGGATGCAGGATTTGAAGCCACATGCTACTTAGAATGTTTGTAACAGATGTGAAAGTGCAGCTTGTGGTTTCTTGTGTGGAATATAAATTGTTATATATGTTGTTTTGCCTGTGTGGTTTCAGTGCTGCCTAAAAGAGTTCAAACAGTTGACAAATACACTAAACAATTTCATTTCTGCAATCTTCATTAGTGCAAACATGTTTGGCATTGATCACTGTATTTCTAATGAATGAGTGATGTGCACATTTTGTATACCTGGTTCTGTGGTAGAAGCTGTAAATGCAGTGTTTTGTATACCTGGTTCTGTGGTAGAAGCTGTAAATGCAGTGTTTTTTTGGTCCCTTAACATAGTTTCTCTGGGGTTCAAATCCATACAGTGTGTATGGGCTGTGGAAATTATTACTCCTGATGTAGGAAACACTTTCATCATAACTTCATATTCTTTCTTTTCTCTTTCTTGCCTTGTTCATTTGCTTGCTGCTGAGTGGTGTCCAAACAAGCTTACATAGTTAAGGAAAAAAGTAACAAATGTTATTTGGGCAGCCTTTTGTAACAGGATTAGTGACAATGTGAATGTCAGTACTTTGGACAGTAGTGAGTGGAAAATTTTCAAATGCTATGCTTCTGTTTCTGTGGCACAAGGTGTAAATGCATTGACTTTACTAATAATACATAGGTGGTCCAGGGTTCAAATCTAGGCAATGCTTATCTTTGCAAAGTTTGCCAGGATGCAATTTCTAACAACACTTTGATTAGAAAGTTGACATTACATACAAATGCCTATCATAATTATGCTTATTGCAATACGTCTCATTAATGCATTCATAAATTAGTTTTTGAAAGTAGCATATATCATTACTGATTTAGTAATGAAACACACTTGAAAGTGTGTGTAATTGTGTAAGCAGGATAGTTAAGAACAAACAGGATATGCGGAAAAGGCTAGATGAACCAGAAAAAATAGATTCCACAAAACAAGTATATCCAGCTGATGCAGCAGAGATTACCACTTAAAATTCCATTTGCAGCCACTGACCCTTCTCATAAATTTACATTCCAAGTATTAGAGCTGATTAAACCTAACATTAGGAGAGGTGACTTTAAAACAAAGACTGGGTGTGCAGAAACAAAATGGATTTTAGAAATGCATGCTGACTGTGGGAAAGGCTTAAATGGTTCTGTACCATTAAGACCTGTTCTGAGATCTAGAACTCTAGTCCGCCCTGATTTGTAAGTGAGTATTTAAGGAATGTTTTGACTGCTGTGCATTAGATTTGAGGAAGCACCTATGTTAGGCGTAAAAGCACTCATCTTCTCTATGTTTTTAACATTTGTTTTAATAAACGGAATTTTAAGTGGTAATCTCTGCTGTGTCAGCTGGATATACTTGTTTTATGCAATCTGCTTAAGCAGGATATTTTTGATAATGGAACAAACATGCACTTGTATATCTATGATGGGCAGACTACCTAAGGTAAAGTCATCTTCTCTGCTTACATAGACCAACTCTGTGTTTAGGACAGTATGTGTAGTGAGGTATGTATGTATGTATGTATCATACCTTAACCTGCATTAATCAGCTCCTGAAAGTCTAACCATCTGACCATTCACAAACAATAATACTGACTCTTTCATGGGAATCCATTTCACAGGACTTCCTAAAGTCACACACACATACAGGCCTATATAGAGTAAACCTCCATTCATACAGAATTCAGTTTATCTGTAATGAATATAGCTAGAAAGAAGTTCTCCTGTAGCACTGGCGCATGATCATCTTAATTGAAATTCTGCATTTTTTTGTCCTTAGATTTGATTCCCACATTGATCAACTAACTTTTTACAGTGTGTAATTCCACTCAGTTATATGCCAAATCATCCTATTTAACATACAAAACACAACGGATAACAAGGCAAGCCATTCAGGCTGTCAATGTTAACTATATGAAAAAGTGTGACTACGCTGAGCATCTCACATGGTAAATTTTACTACCATGTTTCACACTTTCTTTGCTGTTTCATAAACTACCTTCTACTTTGTTTACACATGCTTCAGTGTGCTTACTATTGCACACATACAAGTGGTATGGTTGTGCATGTTTGCAAACTAGACGTTAAATGCGAGATTGGAATTTGGTGCCAATTCAGAGTTTCTGCTTGACGTCTGCAGGCATGGCTGGTGTGGGAGATGATGGTGCTGAATGTAAAGCACAAAGATGGGGTGTTGTGCTTTTTGACATTTATGGCATTCCTTGTGAAGTACTACAGCCAATGACTGCTGTGGAGGACTATACTGGTTCTCAGTATAAGACTGAGGCTTGGAACAGAGTAGCCAAGGCTGTCTCCAGTGCAACTAGTATCCATTCACCGAAAAGAATTGTCACCACTATAGTGACCAGAAATGGCACAAGTAAGACCTTCTTAGCTGATAGGAGGATGAGTTTTGGACTGCTGACATCCCACAGTTGTGTAAGTATACTGACCTATCTGTATTAAATGATATAGAATACAGTCCCCAGCCAGGACTGTTATTTAATATGCTTTTATGCCTCTTTTTGTCTTCTGTTTTTTACATTGCAGTGAACTGTGAGGTGCACAAGAAAGGTTAACTTGCCTCACAGAGGCACGGGGTACATATGCATCAGGTCTTACTGTAAGCTTAATAAATGTTGTAATTGTATACAATATGGCAACGCTGTAATAAGTAGTTTTATTTATGGTATCATAGCAGTGCAGTTGATAAATGGTACAACACAATAAGACCTTCCCATCATATCTGGATGTGGCAAAGGCATGTAGACTGGATAGTCATAACTGTTTTTTCTATGAAATTATATACTCATGCGATATGCCATGGATCTAAATCTCTCTCTTTTTTGTCTCACCCAACTCCTTCTCTCTCAATTTTTTTTCTTTTTTTTTTCTGGAGGGGGGATGGGGGTATTTTATTTGTTTTTTTTTCATGGCTTAGAAATGTTCTGTTGTCATCCACTTCTGCTTACAAAACCAGGCATGCAGCACACAGAGGTAGACTGACCACTGATGATTGGCCCGCCATCTCTCCACAGGTTGCAGCACTGCCTATAAAACCCCTGCCTTACCTGCCCCATCCACATTAGGTAACTTTGCCCAAGCAGCTGGTGCACTTGTACCCTCTGGGAGTAGGATTAGTGGAGGTGGTAATTTTGCCACCTGCCAAGAGCTGACAGAGCTGCTGGAAAGTATCAATGGAAAGGGGACATGGTGCTCAAACTGGCCATGTCAAAAAGGTGCATCACATTGCTAAGATGATGCTACATGGAGCATTGACACTGAAACAGAAGACAGTGATGACAGTGATGACAGTTCTGAGGGTGAGGACTAGATTCTCACTGTTCTCATGCTTGATGTGGGTGTGCTTCCAAAGCCCCCTAACTATTCACAGTCATGGTGTCCCTCAACCTTTTGTGTCTATCAACATCCTTGTCTGTCCTGTTTGTCCTGTATGTCTTCACTTACTTCCTCACCTAACCTTCCTACCCAGCCCTCACATTCCTAAACACATTCCTCAATATTCCTGTCTCTTTAACAGAAAAAAAGTGAAAAATGGGGACATGTCCCACAAAAAATAGCAAACCATACATAGCTCTCTACTTCACCTATGTGACTTCCTGACACACTTGATTTGGTACAATTGTCTCTACAACATTATTTTGTTATTGTCACCCCCCCCCCCCTTGGTGTGGTGGCAGTCCAAAATAAGCACATTCTGGCCACACTTCTACATTTATGATGTGAAGATGTTGATAGCAATGGTTGTTTCCCACTACCTTCCTGCAAATTCCTTTATTTTTTTCCCTGTGTCTTCCCTGTGCTTGCCCCTCATTTCACTACTTTCCTATAAACCTCCTTTCTACATGTGTAATCTGGTCAAAAAATTGAATCATATGTAGCACACATAGCCAGAAATGACCCATAAGAAAACCTTCAATTATTTTGCCTCAGCATTTACGCAGATGTTGGCATCGTACACCAAAGGGGATTGATGTGGAATGGCTGTTCGTGTGATATGGCAAAACCTAGTCAGTCATTACCATCACCTGCAGTAGTCTGGTTATCCTTGTGCAGAGGTGCTTAAACAAGCTGCACTATCAGCGTACAGAGTAAAGGCATAATAAAGGCAATATTTTGCAACAATCAGTCTAATAGTTCTTTGATTACTGGATGTAATGGAGTGCAACTTCCACTGTGGAGTGTTGACACAAATCACTTGTCTGAAGATTGCTTTTTGGCCATAGCATCAAGGGCGCAAATCCAGATGCATGTCACATTATTTCTTACTGTGATTTTATACTTCTATTATATGTTTAATGATATACATTTTAATTTTTACCCTGTGGCAATCCCTCATGAGCAGATTTTGAATACTGTTGAAAAAATCATTTGCAAACACATCCATGCCCATAAGGAAGAATTATTTAATACCCCCCTTACCCTACCCATGTCATCATCAGTTTTTGCCTGTCATACAGCTTCTTTACCACACAGCCGTCACTTACTGATTCAGAGCATGACTGATAATACTGATGATACGCCCAAAAGATATACATCAATGACCCATAACACCACCCTTTCATATGTGTCTCTATATCTGTCTCTACCTTCACTCCTTCTCTCTCACCCCTTTGTACTGTTGACTGTTCATTAGGCTGATGGATGTAAATGTCATGTGATGGCATTTCCTGTAAGCCATTACTTTGCTGAAGAATAAAACATACATCTTCCATTGGCTAAGTAGAGTATCACTGCCCTCTCAAAGGTGTGATTTTGACATGTGTGAAGTAAGAATTCATTGGTGCAATCTAGAAGTAATGATCAAATCTGTAAACTTCATTTTTCATCTTGGCAATAGTTGTATCCAGCATTAGATGAAACTCATACTCACTGTTTTTGTAAGTGTATTCCCTGTGAATGAGTTGACCATGTATCTCAGTAAGCCCCTTTTGTTTTATTAGTTGCAGTGCTCATCAATTGCGTGAGGTCTGGCAACGAGCAGCTGCAGTATGTCATGATAAATGGTATTTCAGGTGTTACTGCAGAATATGGTGAGCATTTGCCTTACATCTCATTGTACACCCAGTTAACCTGTGATTTTCACTGCTCAGAGTACTGATGGCCACACATCACTGCTAAACTTGTTTGCACTGTAGAAGACACACCAAATGTAGCATTTCACTGCTTCCTTCAGCAGAGAACTCTGCTTGCAGCATTATGTGCTCAGATGGGGAAGGCAAACATAACAGCTCATTTCTGGTTTGAGCTCTGGAGCTAAAATTGAAAGGTATACCAAAGCTTGCATACGTATGCAACATGTGAACATAAAACCAATCTGCTATAAATGTAATGAGAATAACAAAATTTCCTCTGTGATTTTTATTTATGCAAAGCTTACCAGGGAGTGCCACTGAACACCAGTAAACACTGGCACTTCACAGTCCCAGTTCAACACATCAAAATCGCACACACATATGATAACACTTTGTCAAATCCATGCAAATATATTTCTCAGCATTGTGCTTTAGGAAGTGATATTGAGTAAAATAAGTATTGCTACTGGATGATATTACTTAATTCCTTGAAACTGTCTAATGTACTCATGTGAAATGCAGTGAACTGTGTGGTTAATTGACCAGTTCATTCTGGATACTGGGTAGTGTCCGACTGGGCCAGTAGCCTGTTTTCAGCAGAGACTGGGGAGGAAAGCTCCAGACAAATGAACAAATTGTAAGCAAGATTATAAACACAACAATTACTATGGACACAGTAGTTAATATAGCATAATACAACAGTTCAGTAGTTTAACATAACAGAACATTAATACAATATTCATAAAAACAAATAGTTCCAGCTACATATTATAGCAAATTATAGCAGTATAAATGAGTTTATCAGAACTCTGCTAGCAAACAGTTGTTTGAGGTGAATGATAGTACAGAGTTGAGAAGACATTAGGAGAGTTTTATCCAGGTGAAATACAAGGTCAGAGCCATCAGCTGGTGAGATATTCTTTTAGGTGTTTTTTGAAAGAAGAGGTGTTTAAATTATTTTGGATAACCTGAGATAGAGAGTTCCATACCTTGGCTATTTTATTGGAACAGAGAGAATCACCATGATACTTGTGTGACTGGGGAATTATTAGCAGTAATTTCTTAGAGGATCTAAGGGACCTGCAGTTAACGATGGGTTGGACCAGGTTAGAGAGGGCAGGGCAGTTATTGGTGTTGTGGAAGACTTTGTGGGCAAAGGTAAGTTGGTTTAGAGTTAACAGGTTGGGAAGTTCCAGCCTGTTGAGGTACTAGAGAGTAGAGCAATGATGTGTTTTGTAGGGGTGATTGGCTGCAAAACTAGCTATTTTGTTGTAGCAGGATTCTAGATTATTAAGGTCAGTCTTGTGTAGGTTGGTGAAAATATATGAACAATAGAGGAGGGTAGATATTAAGTGGGTTCTAGCTGTGGCTAGTCTGGCTTGGTGAGTGAGGTATGGTTTGGCTCTGTAGAGAGTTCTTAGTTTAACATGGACTTTTTTGATTGCTAAGGAGATGTGTGTATCAAATTTTAGTCGGTTATCGATTGTAACTCCTAGGAGTTTGGTCTGATTAGTTGGGTCCATTTTTGTTCCATTGGAGGAAAAGATATGGAGAGGTAGAGGGCTTACCTTGGATGTTTTGTTAATGAAAATCATTAACTTAGTCTTATTTGGGTTTAGGATGAGTTGAGTGCTTAAAGAGGAATGTTTCTATGTCCAGGAATGATGTTTGCATTTCTTGTTGAAGTTCTTGGGGAGAAGGGGCTGAACAGATAAGTGAGGAGTCATCTGCATATTGGATGATAGCTGCATGTTGGGTGGCGGAATTTAGGTTGTTGGTAAATATGATAAAAAGGAGGGGCCAAAGTATGGATCCTTGGGGTACTCCAGTATATACAGGCAGTGGAGGAGAGAGATAGTTTTCCCATTTATTATCCTGTTGATGGTTTGAAAGGTAGCTGTGGAAACAGGTTAGGAATGAGGAGTTGAGGTTGTAGTTTGCAAGATTGTTGAGTAGCAATTGGTGAGGCACGGCGTCAAAGGCTTTTGACATATCTTGAAAAATTGCAGAGACCCATTGTCCTACATTTTTAAGGTGTTGAATAGTGTTGGTGAAGATTATTAGGGCAGTGTCAGTACTGTGCTTTTGCCTGAAGCTGTGCTGTGAGGGGGACAGCATGTTTTTGGTGGTGAGGTGATTTAGAAGCTGTTGGTGGATACATTTTTTGTAGTATTTTAGCTATGGAAGAGAGGATGACAATTGGTCGATAATTTGCACTTTAAAAATCTATTTTTGCTTTTAGTTGCTTATATGTTTTTTCCTCCTTTATTGACAAGAAAATTAATTCATGTTCTAATTTGTTTGATATTATCATAGTTATTTGGTTGTTATTGAGTTTTTATTGTTGATTTTGGAATCCTAATTAAAAATGTCAGGAAAAAAAAACTCTATTTTTACTATATTGCTGATGATTTGTAGCACTTTTTGACTGCTGTAGCATAGACTAGATTCAGACCTGCTGAATCTCATTATTTCTGTTAAATTGAGCACTAAACTAGGCTATCTTGTTTTGGAGAGGGCTCCCCTGCATTGTGGCAAGAGAGTGCAGTTAGGACTCACTCCCTGCTATATTCATCTGTGCAATCCAAGGAATGTCTTGTATTCTGCTAACCATAAGTAAAATTTTTGGCTTTGTTTTACAACAGTACCTCATCGGTTGTTTTGAGCAGAAATGGGTGTGGCCAGAGAGTGATTGACATGTCTAGTGGCTGTGATATAGCATGCAAATGATACATGATTGACATGCCATGCAGATTTGCTGGTGACATCATGCATACATTGCTTGTAATAATTTAACTTTGAGTCTGCCAAAAGGTTAACACAGTTTCCAGACTTCTTTTCCTCTAAGGCTGAAATATTTCTGTAGTAAGTGTAGCTGACTGAGGAGAGAGGGTTTCTAGACTAGCTGTAATAATTTAGTTGTGAGAATGTCAAAAGATTAGCTGTTTGTATAATGAGTGGCCATTAAACTTTTAGGATTATTGGGGAAAGATGTTCTTGTTGAAGACACAGTGTGTTACTACTTAGTTCTTAAAAATGCTAAATATACATAGCAAGTCTTTCCCCAAGAATCAAAGACAAATGCTATAAACATAGACATTTTTTCATAAATATTGGTAAGTATACATTCAGAAAATTAATACAATGATAAGGTTTGCAGAAGCATGCATTTCCTACAGAAGTCTTTACACTATCTGACATTTTTTTATGTTTACTGCAGCAAAGATACGAGCCAAAGTTCAGTTTCACAAAAGCTGACAAGCATGGTAAGACGCCACTGCATAGTAGGTGTCCTTGTTAAAACAATGTCCATGAAACCTAAAACTAAGTAAAAAAAACACAATTTCAACTCCAAAGTTGCTTTTCTGTGCTGTATCTACCACCTCCCACTACAACATGCTGTTCAATTCATTGGTCTCCAAAATACTTCTAGTACACAGGCAATACCACCCAACTAAACAGCAACATCTTCTTCCAACTAATCTTGTTACTATTACTTTTTGAGGACCACTTGCATTTTGTTCAGTCTAGCAATACACTAGTGCACTTAAGAATTATTAATTCTATTTAAAAAAAAATCTCAAAAAGTATTAATTGTAGACCGCACTGCACTGCCGGCTGGTGAATGAAAAACTTTGAACACATCACCAACTGCAACCTTATTAATGATAACAAACTTGGTTGAAAAATACCCTTCCAGCAGCCAATTATGTTTATACCAATTATGAGGTAGCTGAAAATATAAATACTTTGGCCTCTGTCTCTTTAGAAAGTTAACAAGTTTACACGATCAGCTTTCCGCATGCTGACACTCCAGGGTGAATATTCATGCAGAAGAAAAAACATCAACATATTTATTCAACTATACAGAAAAAAATCACCATGTGCTGGGTCTTGGGTGGGGTTTGGATGGGCCTTTCTACTGCGGATCCATTGGGGTACTGTTGTAAAACAAAGCCCAATTTTATACTGCATTTTGTACTTTTAAACTGTATTTTTGCTATATGGCTGATTTTGTAAAACTGTTATTAATGATTAGTAGCACTTTTTGTCTGCTGTAGCATAGAATAGATTCAGACCTGCTGAATCATGTTCTGTCTGTTAAAATGAGCACTAAGCTAGGCTATCTTCTGTTGGAGAGGGCCACCCTGCACTCTTGTGGCAGAAATGTGTGGTTAGGACTCATCTGATTGAAGGTTGCTGGCACAGGGCTCAGTTCTGAGCTTTTTTACTGGTTAAATTGTTTAATTCAGTTTGGTCACTGTTTTAACACACCTCCACAGAGTTAGGTGACCAGCCACTGCTCTGCTGTATTCATCTGTGCAATCCAAGGAATCTGTTGCATTCTGTTAACCATTAGTACAACGTATGCTGTATTTTGGCCTTTTAAACTGTAGTTTGCTATATTGCTCATTTTTTAAAAGTGCTCTTGCTGATTTTTCCACTTTTTGTCTGCTGTAGCAAATATCAGATTCAGACCTGCTAAATCTGGTTTTGTTTGTTAAACTGAGCACTAAACCAGGCTGTGTTTTGTTGGAGAGGGCCTCCTGCACCCTTGTAGCAGGAGAGTGCAGTTAGGATTTATCAGATTGAAGGTTGCCGACACTGGCCTCAGTTTTGAGCTTTTTTATTGGTTAAATTGTTTAAATCAGTTTGCTCACTGTTGCTACATAAGCCCTGTGTTTGCTCGAGTTTGCACTTGTTTTAACACAGCTCCACAGAGTTAGGAGACCAGGCACTGCTCTGCTCTATTCATCTGTTTATGAGTAGTGCACCTCCATGCACAATTGTTCAGTACTGCACAATGAGTGTAACCATTGGCAGTTACAGATGCAAAAACTTCAGTAGATACATTTCTCCTTAATAGCTGCCCGTGATCTGGCTGAAAAGTCCTTTAATTGTGCTTAGCTGCTCAGAGAGCACCTAAGCTGTGTTTCTGCCCCTTAGACAGTCCCAAAACCACAAAATCTACAATCATCTCATACCATTTAGAGAACTCCCACCACTGTAGACCATTTTTAGAGCACCCCATTAGTATAGACCCAGTTTAGAGCACCCATTTATACCACACCCCTCCATTTTCTCTCCCCACTTTGAAAAGAGGATTTAATCTAGTATTATGTACAGTCAGTTTCCCTCCATTCCTCTTACTAGCCTGATTAACATGGGTATCATGAGGCAGTGTAGCAACTGCCTCATGTACACCGACAACCCTCTACTCATAAACCACTGAAGTACAATTTGTGAGAGATGCATCTACACTAAGAATATGGAATCATTGCTCTCTTGTGCACAGAACTGTTACAATGAACAGGTTGTTAACTCACATACTATACCTCCTACGCAAACCACGCACTCAACAGATAAACTATCATACGTGGAGGTACACATCAGAAACCTACCGAAACACCAGAGACCTTCCAAACACAAACATGCTACAGCACCTACAACACTCAATACACATAAAAACACAAGCACCAGTGTCTCACCAAATAAGCCCCTAAGGCAAAGTACATCTAAACCAAATTATTTTTAGTCATGAGTGATTCTATTGTGAGACAAACAGATGTCCCACTCACCAGGGTTGAAAAGAAGAAGGTTACAGTCAGTTGTCTATCTGGTTCCAGGATCCGTCAGATCACACATGCACTCAGGTCTCTCAACAGTAAGTACCGTTATGACTCCATCATAGTTCATGTTGGTGTGAATGAAGTACCTCACTGGACTATATGAAGAGAGACATGATTAAGCTCTATGAATATGTGTCCCAGGCAGGTATATCCCTAGCCTTGAGCAGCATTCTATCCTCCCCTAAGATGATACCATAATATAAACAAAAATGATTGACTTGAACACTTGGCTTAGTTTCTGGTGTCATACTAAGGGGATCCATTAACTGTCAGCATGGGATGACATGGTTTACAGACCATGCTGCTTTGCCAGAGATGGTCTTTACCTGTCACCTCTAGGCTTTTGGTTACTGGCTAAGACACTTACCACCCCCAATAGTGCCTTTTTTAGGCAAGGTCTTAAGAACAAAATTTCTGAATTGAAAATATCACTCGCAAATAAATTAAAGGTGATGCTTCTAAATATTAGAAGTTTAAATCAGAAACTTAACTCTCTGGAAGCATACCTCTCCCTGTACGATGTTAACACCTGTGCAGTCACAGAAATGTGGTTCAGCATCTCAGAGAGTGCCCTGGCCTTGCAGGACTACAATGCCTTCCACACTTTCAGACCGCAAAATGAGGATAAGAGAACCAAAGGAGGAGGAGTATCTATCTTCATCAAAGATAAATACACCTCCAGACTGGTTAGACAGGAAAACTCCATGGAGTTACTCCGAGTTCAACTAACTGTGGGTACGACCCCTCCCCTTCAAGTCATTGTTAGCTATGGGCCCCCTTCAATGAAACAAGATACCCACGCTGTTTATTTGGACCTACTTGAGTCAATCAAATTACAGCTAAGCACTCTACTCATGGGAGATATTAACTATCCCTCTAGTGATTGAAAAACTTATATGAGCACCAACATGCTTGCACAAAGGTTCCTGGACCTTGTTAACAATAATGCTCTTTAACAAATAATATGCAGCTCCACAAAGGGCTCAAATATTCTCAACCTGGTCCTCACCAACATGGATGACAGTTGCACCACCACAAGTATAGGACCCTCACTGGTTAACTCTGATCACAAATCAGTCACATTTGATGTGGCTATGACACCTGAACCCGTCTTAATTCAAATCAGGCTAAAAATTTCACCAAAGCTAATTATACCATCAACTCGAAAAGAAGTAAAAGTACTAATAACAAACACGAGGCGTAGCTCCTTAATCAAAACCTTTGTTCCACATAAAAATAATTCCAGGAATAAATCCAGTATTGTGTATGTACTAATTATACCATTCTTAGGGATGTCAGAAATTATTTTCAAGCTCCTGTTCCCACAGATAGCATTGCCAACTATACTAAGGTATACACAAATGCCTGTACAAACACTTATGCAAATGTATTGACACAGCTGTACCTGATAGGATCAAGACAAGATCCTGAAGAAAAAACAAACCTCCCTGGTGGATATCTAGCATTAATAAGTTATACAATATTAAGAATAAAAAAGAGTGGTCCCAGCACTGGAAGAACACCCTCATCTGCTTGAACAAACAAATAAGACAACTTGTAAAATCCTCTAAGGGCAACTTTGAAAATAATTTAGCAACCATAGCTAAGGATAACCATAAGGCATTCTTCAGATATATCCATAAACTGAAAAGTAGGACACAGATGTGTGATAAATTAGCTGTGGATGGCATCACACACAAAGATCCTGTGAAAATAGTTGACAGGTTTGGTGAAAATTTTACCCCCCTGTCCCCTCCAAACATTCCAAACATTCCACAAAGCATTCCCACTACATCTTTCCTACCTTGCATCTCCAAAGAGAAAGTCATTACTGCTCTCTCCAAGGCCATAAACACAACCTCTATGGGACCGGATGGCATCTGAGCTTCCATTTTAAATTATCTAAAACATGAGTTAGCAACTCCATTAGGTACTCCCTTCAACCACAGCCTGAGTACTGTTTTTGTCCCTGCTGAATGGAAAACAGCAACCATCATCTCCCTTCATAAAGGATATATATTATAAGATTGATGTTTGAAAACATCGAACAACATATGGTCGACACCATATGGTCGATGTCTTCAAACATCGACCTTATAAAAATACAAAAAAAAAAAAAAAAAAAGAAAAAAGTACCATAACGGGTTTAAGCAGGGGGGGCAAGCCCTACTGCACCCCCCACACCTCCCGCTACTTAAATATACCAACTCCGAGACCGCACTACATTGCAGTAAATGGAAATCTCCCCTTACAGAGATTTCCATTTACACACTCGAGATTCTGAGCGTTCCATATTCTCTTGTCGACAATGTCAGATTTGACATTGTCAGCTTTTGAGAATATAATATAGACCCTTCATAAAGGGGGTACAGCTAAACCAGCTTTATCTGTAAGGCCATGGAATGAATTATCAAGGACCTTATAAATAAGGATATATGTGAGCTCCAAACCCTTGATCTGACACAGTTTAGTTTTAACAAAGGCAGGCCATGTCTGTTAAACCTAGTGGACTTCTTCAAAAATGTCACCAGAGCCATAGACGAAGGCAAATCTGTGCATACAGCCTACCTTGACTTAGCCAAGGCCTTCAACACAATCCCACATTCGAGCATCATTGATAAACTCCCCCAGTTGAATATCAACCCTTATGTTGTCGGGTGGGTTGCTAACTGGCTCACAGACAGATCACACTCAGTCAAAGGTGGGGACTTTATCTTAACCAGCAGACCTGTCACCAGTGGGGTTTCACAGGGGTCAGTGCTGGGCCTCCTATTGTTTGGAATATACTTCTCAGAAGTTCAGGCCAAAACAGAGGGGCTATGGCTAAGTTTGCTGATGACTGCAAATTAGGTGCAATCATTAAATCCCCAAACAATGTTGATATACTTCAAGAGGGACTTACACAAACCAATGATTGGTGCCAAAGCCATGGGGTCAAACTCAGTGCAACAAATGCATTATCATCACCTTTGGTAAAAATTATATCCCTGCAGACTATCATATAAATAATAATAATACCCTAAGTAACAACTCAGTAGTGAAAGACTTGGGAACAAAAGTTGACTGTAGCCTAAACTTTGACCACCATGCATCTACTGTGGTAAGGAAGGCATTCTACATCACACACCTCATTAACAAAGGCATTGCCTTAAGAGTGAAGGAGGTCACTAAAACCAAAAGCACCAGAGGAGAAAGGCAACTCAGTCCTTGCTGAAATAGGATTTATTGCCACAATAACGACTGGAACACAGTAGATAGATGCAAAACAGTTCAAAGCACAAACGCTATGTCTACACACCTGCGTTTTCGTTTAAAGCACTTCTTCAGATGCAATACATCTCTCCCAAACCATCCTTGCTTTTTAAATACACAGTCAATTAGTTTAATTAGACAATTAAAAAAATCAATTAATCACACTTGGGATACTTCATCTTAATTTTTTTTTTTTTATTAAAATACTTTTTATTGATTTTTAGTCATAACATAACAAATCATATCCTACAACATGACTAAAAGATAAGTACAGACAAAAATTTCTCTACATACAATAACTATATACAAAGCCCATCTATGTAGAACCTCCAGACCGGAGGTTCGAATGCAGTGTGATTATGTTAATATACCTTCATATACCAGTTTCCAAGCTTCCCTCTGTGATGGATTTAGCCTCATGGAATACCACAAGTATTTATGAGCAGAAAAATGCTTCCCAACTATCTGTCTGAGTCCTTCCCATGATAGGGTTGATCTATCTTTCCAATTTAGGGTGATATAGTATTTTACCAACATAAAGGCTGTTATTAGGAAATAAGTGTTCTTAATGTCCATGCCCACCGGGGGTATGTGAAGAAGGGCAAATTGCCAAGACAGGGTAGATTTTTCATAGCCCATTTTTTCTAATTTGACTCTGAGGGCACACCAAAGTTTGTAAGAGCATTTGCAACTCCAAAAGATGTGGATGATATCTGCTTTCATCATAGGGCAGAATTGGCAAAATGGTGGGACTTCCTTGTACATCTTGTTTAGTAAAGCGGGGGTGTAATACGCGTTATTTACAATCATAAGTTGGGTATATCTGAACTTTAACAGAGGAATAGCTTTGGAAAATTTTTGAGTGGCTTGGGCAATGGATTTGGAGGAGATCGAGGGGTCTTGTTTTAGCCAAAAATCAGAATGGATAGCCTCTTTCGTGCATCTAATTGCTGAGATTAATTTGTAGGAGTGAGAGACCATTTTCTTTTTACGAGTTAGTAGATTCCAAAGTACCTTACACAACTGTATTTGAGGATCGGGAATATCTGTATCTCTCCAGTACTTGTTGCAAATGTCCATTAGTTGTCTAATCATAGTGGTGTAGTTGATCGAAAGCTTAAACTTGATTCTGATAGAAGAAATGTGTTCCATCCTGCATGAGAAGAGGTCCAGAACAGTTTTATTTTTGATCAGTGGGAACGAATTCAGATTAACCAAATTCTCGTTTATTTTAATGTTAGGATTAAGGTGTAAAGGTTGGAGAAGATGAAAAGCAGACTGTAGATCTAGGGATTTAAACAAGTTTTGTGTACATTTGATTTGAGACCATAGGTCATTTTGAATTTTGTACTTTCTTTTGGCAGATATGTCCAAGAAAGGTAGGGCCATGGGATTAATGGAAAGAGATTTAATATAATTGTAATAAAGTTTGACCCACGTTGGGCACCAAGCATTAAGTTCTTCTCTGAAAGTTGCAACATTAATTATTCTACTGCTTCTATTTATTTCATACAAAAGTCTAAAATCTGGAAGGCTTAGACCCCCCCCCCTTCTCTTTAGGGTATATAAGTTTTTTATAGCTTATCCTGATGGGTCTTGGGTGCCATATAAACTTCGAAAGAAATGATTGAATTTTATTAAAGACTTTATTATGAATCAGGGTGTTGGTAGCATTTAGAACATACAGTAGTCTTGGCAGAATGTTCATTTTGATAATGGCTACTTTCGAGAGGACCGGGAGTTTTAGTTGAGTCCATCTTTCCATATCTTTTTGTATCAAGCCCCAACATCTAGAGAAGTCCCCTTGATGATGTATATTTCCATCTGTTTGGAAGGATACTCCTAGGTATTGAAGATGGTCATTGACTTTTATACTAGGTATAGATCTTTCACTGGGTAATTGCGAGTAAATGTTAATTGGAAAGATCGTTGTCTTATCTAAATTCACCTTATAATTCGAGAATTTGGAGAAAGTTTGTAAAGTACTATTAATTTTGTTAATATCAGAGTTGGGAAGGGAGTAGTAAATATTCAAATCATCTGCATAAGCTGATAAGGGTATTTCAGTATTAAATAATCTTGGAATATGGTGGAATGTTCTCTGTTTAATTAATAAAAGTAAAGGTTCAATGTATAGGTTAAATAAAAGCGGTGATAGAGGGCATCCCTGCCTGATACCATTATTAATCATTATCCTTTTGGAGCTATATTTGTTTATTTGTAAGGTAGTATACGTATTTTTATAAAGGGTATTAAGAGTGTGTATAAATTGTGTAGGGAAATTAAATTTTTGTAGAACCGAGATCAAGAATTCTTTGCTAATTCTGTCAAATGCTTTGGATGCATCAATAGCTAGGGCGTAGATGGGGGTACGCTTAATCAATGATAAAGAGGACATAGCATTTAGTGTAAGAGTCTGGTCAAAGGTTTGTCTCTGGTTTATAAACCCTGATTGTTCAGGAGAGATGATTTTATTAATCCCAGATTTCAATCTACAGGCTAAAATTGCTGCCAAAATGTTAATGTCTATATTAATGATAGAAATGGGTCTATAATTATTGGGGTTGGTACTGTCTTTATTTGGTTTGGGGATTAGAATAGTTCGGGATGCATTTAGGTGGGGGTCACAAACACCTTCCTGAATAATAAAGTTAAATAGGTGACATAGAATGATTGTTAATTTCTGGCTAAAAGCTTTATAAAATTCCGCCGTGAATCCATCCAGTCCTGCCGCTTTATTGGATTTAAGGTTATTGATCGCAGACATAGTATCTCTTTGAGTGATATCGGCCGCTAATAAGGATCGATGATGTTCATCTATCTTTAGTGTGACTAGATTGTCAAGGAATAGGTTTAGTTCTTGTTTGTCTATAGAATTAGGGCTAGGATTGTATACTTCTTCATATATATCTTCAAATATCTTTATTATGTCTTGTGTGTTACATATATAATTTTGATGGACCTTAATTCTTGAGATAGGGGGAGTATTGCTATGTTGATTAATCAATCTCGCCAGAAACCTAGAGGGAAGTTGAGCCCAATGTGAATAATTAGCTAAGGTTTTTATCTCATAGAATGATAGGTTATCCGCCTGTAATGATGTTAATTTTAGCTGCAGCTGGGTAATCTCCTTCTCTAGATCTGATGTGTAGTTCTGTTGAATACGTGTTTCGAGGGATTTTAATTCCCCCTGTATAGTCCTCTCTTTAGTGATATACTCGTTCTTATAATGGGAGGCTTTATTGATTAATAATCCTCTGATCAAAACCTTAGTGGTAGCCCAAGAAATATCGAACGATGTGTTGGAGTCCTTAATAGCAAGTATACATTGATCTAATAAGGTATTAATTGAAGGATAAGTTTTCTTTTGCTTTCAGCTTGTATGCCTTTGACATTCCATGAGGCTATCTTCCACATGACAATCTTAACATTTGTGGGTAAGAAAAAAGGTTAATCTTTTCTAAGGTGCAATAGTTTAACACAGAGGACGTAAAAAAGTAAAATACATTATAAATCCATAGATGGGCGACTCTTCCAGCGTATCTCCCGTGCATAACCACTTCCTCCTTTAGCCTGGAAGAGGTTGGGATACCTAAATTATTTAAACACATTGCAAACAGTTGAAACACTCTCTTTCCTACATGCTACGCTACAGTACCAGTGCAAATTAAGAGGTAATGTATCCAAGAATATAATCTACAGTTCAGCAAGAGCTAGAAAGCTACGCTGACTTGAATTAAAACACTGCCTAACTCATTCAGAGCATGTCTTAAGTGTAGAAAAAGCAAGAAAAAAAAAAAAAAAAAAAAAAAAAGAACCCAATACAGTAACATATTTATAGTTAATAGTAAGACTTCGTAGTCATATTTAACTTGTCCCAAAATCTGTTAGTAATAGTTTAAATTCTATTTCCCCAAGGGGAAGGAGTTTCCGAGCACATCCATCTAGTCAACATAGGTCTGTGTAAGGTGTATTACTCTGAAGACCTCTATACTAGATTAAGTCCTCATTCCTTTTAGTGTGTATTATACATAAGAAATACATATCCTTCCATTCTATTCCAGATATGATACAAGTACTGTGAATCTTGAACACCTTAGGCTCTCTATTCTGTGTCAATATGTTATAAACGGGAACATACGACTTCCAGCATTTATAAGTATAAAGAACTTTACAAACACACTTCTAATCAACTTCATTAACATTTCATTTAAAATACAGTAGGTTACCTCTACTAGGATATGTTCAGTTTAACTATTTAACATAAAAATCTCACCTAATAACCACTAAACAGTGATCCAGGATTACACTACAAGAAATAATTAGATAGTGTGAATCCTAGATCTTCCAAGAAATGAAACCACTTTATAAACCATGTTCACTTACAGTAACAGCACGATAGTAGCTGTAAAGTAATATTGT
Organism: Protopterus annectens; assembly: GCF_019279795.1. Classification (NCBI taxonomy): domain Eukaryota; kingdom Metazoa; phylum Chordata; order Ceratodontiformes; family Protopteridae; genus Protopterus; species Protopterus annectens. The sequence continues at coordinate 1,274,257,727 of NC_056745.1, forward strand.
AAAATTGCTCAGCTTCTACATCATTTAGGAATTATAATGACTAGACCCCGTCTAAATTCAACAGAACATTCAATGTATCACATTAAGTTATATGATCCCAGAGTTTACATGTAACATCTATTCTTTTAAGAGTGTTGTATTAAGTGCAGTATATATTCAAGGTAATCAAGGCTCATTTATCTGCAATGATCCTGGCCTCGTATCCGGTTATATGTAGCTTTGTCCCTGTCTTGAAAGTACAATAGATTTTACCTTAAAACGACAATTAGGTCCGTTAAGTTATCAAAATTCAGCTGTCAATGCCAACTTTACCTTTCTGTTTTTGCGTGACACACTAGGAAGAATAGTAGACTATTGTAATAGACATACACACTTAGATGGTAGTCAAGCAGTAAAGGGCTCTTATTCATGAAGGACCCTTGATACATCCCTTAGCAATTGCATTTTCAGAATACTAAAATAACACGATTCTTAGAAGTACAATTACTGCACTTTCAAGAACTATTTTACTCGCAAAAAAGCTTGCATTATCCCATGTGACCTTGACAAGAGCTTGATTTACAGGGGTATATCAAATACCTACAGGTTAGAATTTTTGGCCTAACCTTCAGATTAGAATTTTTAAAGTGTAAATAATAACAATAAATACCTGGCTTATGTGACCCGTGCAAGATCTAACAAACCAGTTTTATTCAAGTCAGGGTCACTACAAATACTTTGTGGTATGTACGGAAGTGTTGCTGCTTCAAGATGGCATGCTTGCATAATAGGTCACATCAGGGACACAAGCGTCACTGCGTAGTTGGTAGTATAGTGTAATGGGATATGGGATTACTTCGGTGGGTGTTTTCATGTTCATTTGTGAATTTGGGCAATTTGGTAAGTGAGGCATTTTATCAGAAAAAAGCAAGATATGTAATTCATATGGGTGCTAGCATAACAAACAAGCCCAGCAGATTCCTACCAATTAATATGGGTACTGTAAATACCCAACTTTAAATTACGTATTTTTTTTTTCAAAATTCCTGAGATCCTTGGGACCTGCGCACCACAGGTGTAGTACCCCAAGGTAAATAACATACAACTTAATAGAGATACATACCTCATTTTAATATATATATAAATATATCATATTGCAGAGTAGTGAGGTGGTTTTCGCCAAGTGGTATGTACATGACAATGCTGTTAAGTATTGATCCAAAATGAGATGTGTAAGATTCTGCAAATAAAACTGTTAATTCAAATGGATATTCCTTTAGGAGAAAGTAGGAACTTGCTGTATTAGTTAGAGTAGGTTATCTCAGTTACACAAAGGGGGTCTGAGATCCGCCATTTGAAAATCATTGACCTAGAAAAAGTTAGTATTACCACTGGGACATATGCAAACAAGTTTCATAGGCAGACCAAAACAGTATGAATGAAATTAAGTGAAGTAAGGCATGTATTTAAGATATGACTAGAACTTAGGAGACTACTACCCTTGTAAATCCTGCATAAACTGTAAAACGGACCACACAACTGTGGAGACTTGAGGAGGGGTGTTGCCTGCATCTAGATTGCCCGGGTTTAACAATTGGATAAAAGAACGGTAAATACAGAGAGAAATTTAATCTCATACCAGACATACATACTGTAAACATTGTTGGTCTGGAGCTCGTTGACCCCTAAATAGCGTCCTTGCTATAATGCATTAGATCAATCTGAGTATTCTGTGAGCTTTTCTTCCGAAGAGCAATGTGCCGGGGACTAGTGCTTTTCCGTTACCTCTGAGACGTTGATCTTCTCAGTGCCAGTAAGCAATATATAGGTCAGAGACTCCGCGAGTGATCCTTTAACAGCGCTGCAATGTACACGCTGTTGTATGTGAAGGAGGGCTTCAGTCGACGCAGGATATGCTTCTGTAAATCAACCTGTTGCTTTAAGGGAATAAAGCATCCTGGGAGGTTAGCTGAGACGTCGAGGTCACGCTTGGACAGGCGACTGCTGGGAAATGCAGTCGCCTTATGCTATGCTGAGGATTTACCACCACGAGGCAACGCTTGGAGAACTATGACTTCAGGGGTCTACGAGAGGCCAGGATCACTCTCCAGCCACCGCAGGCGCTTCCGAAACAGGCAGGCCCATCCCCATCACCATTCTGGTAGCTCCAGGACAAGGTAAACAGTTAGGATAAGAAAGGGAATCATTTCTGGACTCGGCGAGATCAAGGAAAAGAAAGAGCTTTGAATATTAGTTCTTCATCTTTGTAGAAGTGAGTCGCTAAGTTAAATAGATTAATTTGGTTCTTCCCTCTATTTTGATTCTTTAGCCGGGTTGGTACCGAACAGCTTAATAAAAACAGTAGCAGCATCTTCTTTGTTGGAGACTGTGTGTTTTTGTTCTTGGGCAGTAAATGATAAAGAGTTGGGGTACCTCATTTGAAATCTTATGTTCCTGTTAATAAGATATGCACAGAATGGGGCTAATTGTTGTCTTGCCACCTTGATTTGTTGGGGAAGATCTTGTGATATGGATACTTTCATTCCTTGCCACGTTATTGTTTTTTTGAGCTTGGCTGCAGTTAAGAGTTTGTTCACATGGTAGAAATTGAGAATTTTAGCATAAACAATTCTGGGGTTTGTTGCTTCAGAGGGGGCTCTTAATGCTCTGTGTGCCCTTTCTATTGTAATTTGTTTAGCCTCTTGGTCATTATCGAGTAAGAGACTGAAAATGGATGTTACCACCTCTGTTAACTTGGAGTGTTCAATGCTTTCATGGATGCCTCTTATAATTAGATTGTTTCTTCTGGATCTAGCTTCGAGATCCAGAATTTTTGTATGTAGATCCTGGATTGATTTTTTATTTACTTTCAGTTCCTCCTGCATGGAATCAATTTTAATGTCCTGGTCCATTATTTTGGACTCAATCTTGTCTAGCCTTGTTAGAATCTTGTCTGTAGATGATCCAATAGCTTTTGTCTGATCTGTAAGATTTAGTATAGCATCTTGTAACGGTTGTAGTGCTGCCTTTAAGTCATCCAAGTTGGAGCTTTCTGCTTTACCTTTGGCTGTATTGGTATTTTTATTAGTGTCCCAGGCCTTCTGGACTCTGGGCCTTTTAGAAGAGGAAGAAGAGTCTTTCTCTGGAGAATTAATAGCAGAAAATTTAGTTTTTGTTGTTTGACTTTCCATATCTTCTGATGCTAGAGGCATTTTGATTATTGATTGATGGTTGAAGCTGGCTGAGATTTAGGAAAGTTTTTCTGATTTAATTTCAGGAGTGTTAGGCCGAGTCCCTTACTGTGCAGGATTCACATGTGGTATCCAGGTTCCCAAATAATCAGCAACAATCCAGCCTAAATGGTAAGAGTTTTTTTTTTTCCTTCAGGTGTTTGAAACGACGTGTAGTAGTAGTTAATCCGTGTTTTTGATGAGAAAAATGTTAAGTCTTACTGGTGAAAAAAGCAGATATAATTTGAAGTGATGCTCTCCTGAGTTTCAGCACTCCCTACAGGACAGCGGCCATCTTGTTCTCCGGGATACTTCATCTTAATTTAAATTCACTCTACCTTGCATCATTAAATACTGTTAAAAACTCATACTTTCTAACAAAACAGATATATCTGTATTAATTCTCACTATAAATATACAATATCCTTAATTCATTGTATAAAGTTCTAACTTAATAAAACCATTCACAATAAACAACATAATAAAAGAATTAAGTAAAAAATCTTAAAAATCTGCCTTCTTCTTACCAAATTTAATTATCCTCATACTCCCTCTAGTGTTCATATAAAAATAATACACAAATAGCTAACTATGACATATTAAAAAATTAAAATAATAACTTCCATCCTTAATAGGTTCTTCATATACAACCTATAACTTGATATGTTTTTATATTAGAATATATGTCACATTTTAATAACAATTATTCCAAGAATGTATTGGAACTAGTTTAACCAATAATCAAGAGGGCAAGGAAGACATCAATAGGCACTTTAATAACCTGGCCATTTGCTTTAAAAAAGCCACATACCACTCACAACTTTGCTGCCTTCAATTTTAGTACTGGGGCCAGGGAAACAATATTGTTAAGCCCTGGTTGGTTGTACGATTCCAAGTGAAGTTGCCATAACAATTCTTTATATTCAATAGTATCTTCCCAAGGCCCCCCTCGAATATCTTTCTTCACCACTTCTAAAACAAAAAAATGGAACTCTGTATCCAAACATTTCTTTTTATGTCTAAACAGGGCATTATTGGTACAACCAGTTCTAATGTCATAATTATGCTCATAAATCCGATTTTTCAATTTACGTTCGGATTTGCCCACATAAAAAGCTTGGCGTTTTTTACAAATGCTCAAATATATAATACCACTTGTGTGGCAATTTGCATATTCAGTGCTCCTAACCAATATATCCCTACTCTGGATATGGACTGCATCTCGAGCATATATATAGGGGCATTGCGGGCAACTTCCACATTTAAATGTTCCTATTCTGCCATTTTTCCTAATTTGTCCCCTCCCCTTAGTCTCAGAATAATTTTTAAGATTCTTACCCTTCCTATAGGTACATTTCAATGGATGTTCAAAAAGGCAGTTCAGATCTGACAACTCACTAAACTTCTGCCATTCAGTTTTTATTAAATTTGTAATAAATTTTGCTTCACCATTATAATCCATAACTAAATTACTTGAACCATCAAACTCATCTAACTGTCGCATTACCTTAATTTGTTCATCCATCCCTATAATTGGGTAATATTTTTGTTGTCTACCACTCACCACCTCATTTTCCACTTCATTTATTTGGGCCTCGGGGTAGCCTCTCTCAAGAAACATTTTGTGCAATTTCTCACATTCCTCCTTAAAGTCTTTGTTCCTAGAGGACATTCTGCTACCCCTCACGTACTGCCCCTTTATTATTCCTTTTTTATGGTGGTGTGGGTGGGCACTAAAATAGGATAAATAAGAATTAGAATAGCTATCTTTTCTATAGACCTTTGAGAAAAACTTCCCATCCTCCTTCCCTACATAGATGTCTAGATATTGCAGACATTCTTTATTCTTGTTAAAGGTGAAGGATAGAAAACTAGTAGTGCCAGATAAATAATCAAAAAAAGCTGCAAATTCACTCTCAGAGCCAACCCATAAAAGGCATATATCGTCCAGGTAACGCTTATATAATTTCCAGCACTTGTTAAACCTGGAATTGAGTACAAACTTCTGCTCCCATATATCCAGGATAATATTAGCATAAGTGGGTGCACACCGTGCACCCATAGCTACTCCCTGGATCTGCCTAAAAAACTCACCTTCATAGTGTATAAAATTATTGGCCAAAACTAGATCCATAAGGGTCAGGATCAAACGAAAGTCATTTTGGGAGAATTTACCATACTCCACCAAAGCTTCCTCGAACAATTCCATACCTTCCTTATGTGGTATGGACGAAAATAAGTCAATTATATCTAGGGTTATAAATATTATATTTTCATCAAAAACCTCTTCCTTCAAATTCCTTAATAGATCCCAGGAGTCCTTGACTATACCTGGCCCTTCCTTCAAAATTTCTTTTAATTTTACATCCAACCACTTAGCAATAGGGGCTGTCACTGACCCTTCAGAGGCAACTATCGGTCTCATTGGTGGGTTAGAGATATTTTTGTGGACCTTCGGCACTCCAAATATAATAGGTACTTTTGGTCTATCCACAGACAAATATCTGAAGGTGTTAACATCAATGGATCCCTCCAAAAGCAGGTCATTGAGCACCACCCCCACTTTTTGGTTGCCTATGTTAATCTCATTCAATGAGGACCTCCTATATCTATCTTCATTCTCTAATAATTGTAACATTTTTGATTCATAATATATCTGGTCCATCATAACCGTACCCCCACCCTTGTCCGGTTTTAAAATCCTAATGTTCTTATCTCCTGCTAGTTGTTGCAGTAACTTATTTTCTTCTTTAGTAAGGTTAGGAGTTACCCTTCTATTGGATAATTCATTTCTAATTTTTTTCTCCACTAAGTTTTCGAAATTTTTTAACTGTTGGTTGATAGGGGGGTTATAAATACTTCTTTTTCTTAAATTATTAACTCCAGTTCCTATATAATTTCCATCCTGCCCCTGGAACATAAGTTCAAAATTCTTCTTCCGGATAAACAATTTTAAATCAATCAGAACTTTACTTACATCAGCTTTTTTGTTAGGGACAAATTTCAAGCCCTTCGTAAAAAGCTGAAAAAAAACCTCATTAACCTCCAGGGCACTGTAATTATAAATATTGTATCCATTCATTTTACATACTATTCCTTCCTTAATCCACAAACAATTCTGAAAACCATCTTTTACCCTACCATCCTTCTCAACTACCAATTCTGGTTGTTCCTGTTGTAATTCCTGTACTGGGCACGTTGTTTTGACCCCCCCCCCCTCCTGAAAGTTTTTTTGAAAATTCCTTTGGTGGTAATTCCTAATTCGCTCAGACCTTCTTAATTCAGGAAACTCCTGTTCATCAGTCAATGCAATATTATCCTGTCCTTGTTCCATTTCTTCAAACACTATCTCTTGGTTGGTCTGAAAATTGAGTTTTTTATTACTATTATTGTAAGCCCCTCTTGGGTTGGGATAGTTAATTTTTTGTTTGTATTCCTCCATGTCCCTCCCTAACTTTTTACATTTTCTTTCAAAAACATTGGCTAAACTTCTCTCAATATTGTTCAACATTATCTGGTATTTCTTCCGATTTTCATCCATAGAAAAAAGAAGGTCATTGACAATAGCTTTATTCAGTTCCTCTAGCTTCAGGTTTAAACCCTCCATCTCCCCTGCATTTTCCTTTACTATAGCTCTTAAAATTTCCAGACCACAATTGTTAAAAATATTCAAAAGTTCCTGATGAAAATCAGAACCTACTTTCACCTTATTGGGGTACTTACATACCCTTAACCCTTTCGGGACAATATTTAGACTTATACATTCCTTAAGATAAGCATTCTCTAGCTCCAAATTTTTAAATTTATACAGCATTTCATCAAAAAGATCCATATTTTGTTTAAAAGTGCAATTAAATTCAACGTCTTTATTATTGTGCAGATTTTTAGAATTAAAACAATATTGTGCTTTTAGAACAGAGTTAAAGTCCATCTGCACATTATATATGTCTTTTTGGCCAGTACCTGGTTGTTTACTGTTCGTTACCACTTCGCTGAACCCTCTAGCGCCTTGAACAGTCTGCTTAGGTCTAGCTCCATTCAGGACTTCCGTTCGCTGATTAGGCGCTGAATTCAGGTCTTCACTTTGCAAAGAATAAAACACGAAGGTACTCCTTTGCCGAATTCATTGCTATCGGCTGTTCCAGACCCAAAAATTGGTCTCTCACCTGGTACTCCTTCACACTCCGACTGGCTGTTAGTCCGCTGCCTACAACGCCTCCTCTCCCTCCTTGGGAGAGCTTCTTGGTTCAGCGGAAGCGCCGTAGGTGAACTCTGCATAACGCTATTGTCTCTTGCCATTAACTCAAGTAGCTGGGTTAGTTGAACCGATAGTTTGTCCGACTTGACATTTGTATCCAGCCGTATGTCACCTTCGATGGGTGCTGTTAAGCCCTCCTCCACCTCCATAACAAAACCAAACAAGCAGCAAAAAGGAGGCTAGCACAAAACAAGTACTCACTAAAACCAAAAGCACCAGAGGAGAAAGGCAACTCAGTCCTTGCTGAAATAGGATTTATTGCCACAATAACGACTGGAACACAGTAGATAGATGCAAAACAGTTCAAAGCACAAACGCTATGTCTACACACCTGCGTTTTCATTTAAAGCACTTCTTCAGATGCAATACATCTCTCCCAAACCATCCTTGCTTTTTAAATACACAGTCAATTAGTTTAATTAGACAATTAAAAAAAATCAATTAATCACACTTGTGATACTTCATCTTAATTTAAATTCACTCTACCTTGCATCATTAAATGCTGTTAAAAACTCATACTTTCTAACAAAACAGATATATCTGTATTAATTCTCACTATAAATATACACTATCCTTAATTCATTGTATAAAGTTCTAACTTAATAAAACCATTCACAATAAACAACATAATAAAAGAATTAAGTAAAAAATCTTAAAAATCTGCCTTCTTCTTACCAAATTTAATTATCCTCATACTCCCTCTAGTGTTCATATAAAAATAATACACAAATAGCTAACTATGACATATTAAAAAATTAAAATAATAACTTCCATCCTTAATAGGTTCTTCATATACAACCTATCACTTGATATGTTTTTATATTAGAATATATAAGTCACATTTTAATAACAATTATTCCAAGAATGTATTGGAACTAGTTTAACCAATAATCAAGAGGGCAAGGAAGACATTGATAGGCACTTTAATAACCTGGCCATTTGCTTTAAAAAAGCCACATACCACTCACAACTTTGCTGCCCTCAATTTTAGTACTGGGGCCAGGGAAACAATATTGTTAAGTCCTGGTTGGTTGTACGATTCCAACTGAAGTTGCCATAACAATTCTTTATATTCAATAGTATCTTCCCAAGGCCCCCCTCGAATATCTTTCTTCACCACTTCTAAAACAAAAAAATGGAACTCTGCATCCAAACATTTCTTTTTATGTCTAAACAGGGCATTATTGGTACAACCAGTTCTAATCCAGTTCAACTCCGAGACCGCACTACATTGCAGTAAATGGAAATCTCCCCTTACAGAGATTTCCATTTACACGCTCGAGATTCTGAGCGTTCCATATTCTCTGTCGACAATGTCAGATTTGACATTGTCAGCTTTCGAGAATATAATATAGACCCTTCATAAAGGGGGTACAGCTAAACCAGCCTTATCTGTAAGGCCATGGAATGAATTATCAAGGACCTTATAAATAAAGATATATGTGAGCTCCAAACCCTTGATCTGACACAGTTTAGTTTTAACAAAGGCAGGCCATGTCTGTTAAACCTAGTGGACTTCTTCAAAAATGTCACCAGAGCCATAGACGAAAGCAAATCTGTGCATACAGCCTACCTTGACTTAGCCAAGGCCTTCAACACAATCCCACATTCGAGCATCATTGATAAACTCCCCCAGTTGAATATCAACCCTTATGTTGTCGGGTGGGTTGCTAACTGGCTCACAGACAGATCACACTCAGTCAAAGGTGGGGACTTTATCTTAACCAGCAGACCTGTCACCAGTGGGGTTCCACAGGGGTCAGTGCTGGGCCTCCTATTGTTTGGAATATACTTCTCAGAAGTTCAGGCCAAAACAGAGGGGCTATGGCGAAGTTTGCTGATGACTGCAAATTAGGTGCAATCATTAAATCCCCAAACAATGTTGATATACTTCAAGAGGGACTTACACAAACCAATGATTGGTGACAAAGCCATGGGGTCAAACTCAGTGCAACAAATGCATTATCATCACCTTTGGTAAAAATTATATCCCTGCAGACTATCATATAAATAATAATAATACCCTAAGTAACAACTCAGTAGTGAAAGACTTGGGAACAAAAGTTGACTGTAGCCTAAACTTTGACCACCATGCATCTACTGTGGTAAGGAAGGCATTCTACATCACACACCTCATTAACAAAGGCATTGCCTTAAGAGTAAAGGAGGTCATAACACCCCTGTACTCAGCCCTCATCAAGCCAATAATTGATTACAATGCTCCTTTTGATATGTACCTTACCAGGTACCTGGAGCAACGTGAGAGACCTCAGAGATTTAAAACCAAGAAAATTTAGGGTCTCCAGCACATGTCATATATTGACAGAATGAAGTCACTATCACTGTACTCAGTAGCATACAGACTACTTAGAGGAGACTTGTGCCTGGCCTACAGAGCACTCTCGGATCCAAACCTAATGGAGAAACTATGTGTCTGCAAGCCAAAAAGGACAAGGGTCACTTGCTCCAAGAACTTTAACCTGGTCTGCAGCATAAATAGGACCTTTTGGAGAGACAGATATGTCTGTTATAGGTTGCCACTCCTCTGAAATAAGCTACCAGTTCACAGCAAACAAAGTCTCTCTATGACCCTGTTTAAGCATAGCCTGGATGACTGGATGGGAAACCATAAATTCCTGCCTGGAGATTTCACATATGACCCTCCTAGATATGGGCAGTCATTGCTAACTAAGATCTCGAATTTCTGCAAAATCCTTTATATTGGGTTTCTCTAGAATTATATTGGGCATACACAGCTAGGCTTATAAAGACCCTTGGGTCAATAGCCCAGTAACCAACTATGAACCTATGAACCAATGAAAGCACACATCATTAGATTTATTATATATGATGAATGGTGTTGTGAGGCTGCAAGCCCTGCTATCTGGATGGTGTTGTGAGGCTGCAAGCCCTGCTATCTGGAATTTTGTAAATAATCATATGTCATTTGTGAATATTAATACGATCTATAGGCTTGCCTTACAAATGTAAGAGAACTATATGTTATATGGATATTAAACTACTGGTGCAGAAGTGTGTGTTGAACTGTATGTTATGTACTGAGCTTCAAGAATGTAACTGCAGTGTACCCTGCTGGAAAAGAGCAGAAATGTGTATAAACTATATACCTGTGCAAATGTATGTTTTAATGGTATAAGCTGGAACATACAGAGTTAACTTGCAAAACCTCAAGAAAATAAGTGGAAATTGTTTTAGGATTCTGTTATCTCTGTTTCAGCTCAGAGCAGACACAATGTCTAGAGTTAAAGTTTTTCCTATTGTCTTGAGACAGAAATAATTACTAGGTTTCAAATGTAAAGTGTTTTTATTGCTCTGTTACTTCCTAGCAGCTGCACATCTGAGATATAAGTATTTTTGACACAGAGATGGTTTCTCTTTGCCTGGGAAATGAAGGCAAATGACAAGTGATGTGATCCAACTGACCCAGCAGTAATGTTTTGATATTAATCTGGGAACTCTCTCAGATGCTGTGCATTTTGTATTTTTCTTTGGACCTGGAAACATCCTCTCATCAGCACTTGCCTTGATAATAGTAAGTAATTAGGATACAGTAATCTATCTTAGATATAGACAGGAATATAGTAAAGATTAGTTTAGATGTTTTCTGTATATATTTGAGGCTGTCCTGCAATGTTGTTTTAAAATATTTCCTGTGATTCTGAACTCTGTAGTTACCGTGCTTGTTTGAGTATTGTTTTGTTCTTTTATTATTAAATGTACTTACACCTTTTTATTGTGGGTGGTTTGTTTAGAGATATTTAAGTTCTTAGAGTACTTGCATATGCATTTGGTGACACTGTACAGGCCACTCAAATAGCCTTACAAGTCTTGGTCACACTTACCATTTGGATAATAGTAACATTACACAGTAAGATTGGGCATCCTTTGGTAAGGGCCTTAAAAGTAGTTAATAAAAACTGGCTGGTGGCAGTGATAACTACCTTATAGTCTGGGCATAAGGGGGCATAGCTAGTAAACCTGTGCCAGCCTTCTCCAGGAGTGTCTGTTGGTTTGTATGTAAGTCAAATCTCAAAATGTGTGTGTGTGTGTGTGTGTGTGTGTGTGTGTGTGTGTGTGTGTGTGTGTGTGTGTGTGTGTGTGTGTGTGTGTGTGTGTGTGTGTGTGTGTGTGTGTGTATGTCAGCTACTTGGGCAGGGACACAAAGCACTGGTTGGACAGAAAGTGTGCTGGAGGTCTTAGCTTGGCCACTCGGCTGAGATCTTAACCCTATAGCTGTGCCAGTGGGGAGTCTTATTGGAGATCTGGAGAAAGAGAGAAAAAACAGCCCCAGACTGATTGTGATCTCTATGTGCTCTTAAGGGAAATTGTACTTTACTGTGTGTGTACTTGTCATCCTCCCAATATGCACATCACTCACTGGTGCTAGTGGTAAGGATTGAGGCTGTTTGATTACTGGGCCAGTGCAGGAGTGTCACAGGTGTGAGTTACAAAAAATGTAAAATGCGATAGCTCTTGGGTAGACAATGTACTATACACCAGTGTTAGTATCAAATGTTTTTCTTTTTCTGGGGATACCGATTTTAAATTTCAGATTTATGAAATCATTTTTTTTTTAAATACTAGTGTTATGAGCAAACAAAAGATTGTATCTCTGTAAGTGTGCTAGATAAATCCAAAATATCTGTGATCAAATTGTTCACTTGTTCAAGAGCTTTTCAATTGTATGGGGGCGGCATACTGTTATTTGTGATATTTTCAAATCTGTGGAAATTGTGCATATAATAATTTCACAATATTTAAAAAAAATAATCTACAAAACCATTTGTATTAGATGATAAGTATCAGAGGCAACATTGTGTGCCTTCATGTTTTGTATAAAATGGCACAGTTTCTTCACATTTAGGTCACACAACTTTTATGAAATTGATGCAATTCTAAAATTATAAATAATAGTCATAACTGCTTTATAAAAAGAGCTTTTATATCTCAGAAGGCTTCTCATTACCCTCCATGTTTTAATGTAATTTTTTCACCAACACCGACTGCTTGAATACACTGCTTCCAAAATGACAGTATCGCACTCTATTTTTGCTTTATTAATGAAAACACAGAAGTATGTCCTGTTTTTTCATAACTGTTTGTAAACACTCCTGGGGATTCAATAAACTGTGTAGGCTTAGTGTGAAGCCTGCATGCAGTTTACATGTTATAGCTATGAGCAGAAGCGCTAATTATATATGCATGTCGAGCATTGTGCTTATACGATTATAAGAGTGATTTCTTGGCCGGCCATGTAAAGCATCATGAACACCTGCATATATGCAAACTTATTTACCTATGGGCAAACTAGTTCTGCAAGATTGCATGGACAGCCACAATGTCTACCAGGGTTAATATAAAGCAATGTATAAAGTTCTAACACATCATATGAAAGTGTAGTTAGTGCAGAGCAGTGTGAAAACCTGTTTTAGGCATACTGAATAAAAATTTTGGTAGTGATCAGCAAGGCATAGACTGCTATTATAAATAATTACTCTGGGGAAGTGTGTGTATTGAAATGGGCTATACACATGAGTTATAGGAATGAACACAGGGGAAGAGAACAAGTGAAACATGGTGATGTACAGTACATGAGGACAAGTCCATGTATGTACACCACAAAGACAAGGCAGATGTAGCATGAACAGTAATCACATACCTACATGATACAGTATGTACTGATGTTTACAAGTATAGTCATATCATCACACAGTTATTGTGTGTTATATGACTGTCACAAAAACTGATGTATCAATGGAGATGATTTTTTGTGATATAAGCATCCTGACATGATCACTGGAGAGGACATTTACCAATGACAGTATATACAGTAGGTGGTAGGTGCATATTGTGAAGATGTGCAAAATAGTTTGCTTGAATATGAATGTAATGTCAGCATAGGTCTCAACCAAGCAGGGCATATAGCAACAGGTTCATGGACAACAGTGCACAGATGCAAGCGCAATCATGGACAATATCAGAATAATATCACAATTAATCTGTGTCACTGACATAAAATATGTGATTGTTAATTATTATACATGGTTGTTCAAGAACACACTTACACATCTGTCATGATTTGTAAGTAATCTATAAGGGGAATCGAGCACACCTTCCTCAAAAATTAACATCTTATGGAGGGGTTAAGAGGGACATTGTTGCATCTATAGTTTAAATTATGAGCAATCCTAGTTAGTTGACAGGTTTGCATGGCATATGTATGTCACAATTCACACTTTCACAAATGTAATCCATGCCATCAAAGTTGTCAGTCATCTATACATTTATTGTGCGCATCACAGGAACACATATCACAAATGCATATTGTATAACACCTTGAAGGGAGTTCTGCACTGTCAACTCCTAATGGTTATGCATCACAAAGAATACTTAGGTATAGCCAATAAGATGTGTGGGAGCTTACTATGCAAAAGTGATACACCTCAGTAAATCATCCCTGGAAGATGTGTTGGAAGGTTTATGCAAAAGGGTGCATTGTAGTCAATTATTGGTGTGATGAGGGCTGAGAACAGTGGGACTATAGTGCCCTTTGATGTGGATGTCCTGTGTATACTCAGGGGTTGTGCTACATACAAGGGATTAGTCACCATTGTGGGCACATGCTGGTGGGCATTCTGCATACCATCTACCTGAGTACACAGGTCGTATACCATTTGGTCTGCTCATAGGGGAGTGCTGTCTATATTGTAAATGAACTAATCCCCTATGATTTTTGCTCATCTACTGTGTCTCCATGACTCTGACAACAATCCTTTGTGTGTGTTAATACTATCTGCATTATATCAATACAAAGCTTGGATTCAGTGATTGTCCACAATTTGCAGTTCTTCACAAAGCTGGTTAGACATAGAATATGTATGTCAGTCTTGACTTCTGAGACTTAAATACTGAACAGGAAAGGGACTAGTACAGAATCCTGAGGTATGGACCTGGTCACTGGACTCTAGATAGAGGGGATTTCACACACTTGACATTATCTGTCATGTATGTAATCCAATTGTGTACTCATTTTGTGATGTAGGTGTTTATGCTCACATGAGACAGTTTCATTGTAATTCCCATGTGTGGATTTGTGTCAAATGCTTTGGTCAGGTCAGGTTATGCAGGATGACAGTGTGTTCCTCATGCATACCCTTGGTGACCTTCTTGAAGACATCAGACATATGTAACAGACATGATGTTGCTTTAACAACTCAAACACGGGTTTGGTACACAGTCAGATTACCTGTGTCCTGTTTGATCAGGTCCATGATGACTTATTGGTCTGTGTTATATATGAGAAGAGTCAAGAGTATGGGTCTATAACTCCATGTATCAGGTGATGTTCCACCCCCAGTCAGATGGATGGCTGTTGCTGTACACCCTTCTGTAAGAACATAGCGTGTGTGGAGGCTGTGTTGATGTAGGGATCCAACTGTATCTGGTAGGTCAGGTTTTAAGTCATGCTATAGGTGACCTGTGATGTTGTCAGGGCCCATTGTTTCTGTTTTACTAGTTATACAGAGTGCACAGTTGAGCTGCCCTCCTGAGAAGAAAAGCTGAGTAAAGTTTGCATGTATACTTTGGATGATGGCCAGTTGGGACAGGGGGATGAAGTGTGAGACAAACTGTCAGCTAGCAGATTGTCTGTTTTCTCCGGTTGATTATGGGTGGTGGCATCCTCAAATAGTTATGTGCTTAGTTGTGTATTGTCCTTATCATTTCACATTTATTGAAATAAATGATTTGTGAAAGCACCTCCAAAAACAACATTGGCCATGTATCACATTCCACACACTGGTACTGCTCACACAGTCATACAATTGTACCAATGTCTCATAATTACATCAATTGCATAAACATATGCCTATATGTGTTTCATGGGAAAGCTGTGTTTGAGCAGCCTGATGCTATATAAGGACACATTATAAATCAGTTGTTTGTGGTTAATACAGAACATTTCCTGACACAAATGCTAATAGTCACACAATGGTGCTGCTGACCACCTCAACCACCTCAATAATCCTTGGGAACAGTAACACAACTGCACATGCAATGAATTCCACAAAGTTGCAATTGAATCAAAACATGTGATATTTTTGTGTATGGTACAGCATTACAACATGTGGACCAAATAAGACATATGTGCACATGTAATCAGTATGAATTTATATACATGTCAGTCACAGAGCATTTAATGATGGTAGATAAACATGTGCATACCTGTGCCATACCGAAGTGTCACTGTGATGGTGGAATGAGAACTGTGTAGAATGTTGATCTGCTCCACTATAGCAACACATGACCTAATAAGTCAACAATATACATAAAAGTGTATTATACCATGTCGACAGATCTCAAGAGGCATATTACTACAGCTGTTATAGAAGGAGCATGTAATGAAATGCTAGCAGTGGCCATCAATACATTAGTTCACATCACAGATTATAATGCCCTCTTGTAACCATCCACACCTCAACACAGCACATGTCAATGACAGCAGCATTGACATGCCAAATGTTCACAGGGTTGTAGGACATTATTAAGCTATTGGCCAACATCACATAAAATCCTAGGCATTATTATACCATTTAAAACAACTTCCTATATCTATATGATGGAAGATAGTAAGACTATTGTGTGCATGTGTTTGTTTGTTGGATTGCATTACATACTGCCACTGTCCATATGGGACATGTGCACCACATTATGACAGAAATTGCAGTCGTACATGCAGTGGTCTGGAGATGGCTTGCAGAGGTTCATGGAATGACTTTGTTTCATGATGTGCTCATGCATATTTGACATGATGGCATCCTACACTCCTCTGCAGGAAGGATGTCATGCAGCCAGAAGAAAAAAAGAAGACGGTGGATGCACGGGGCTATGCTAAAGGTTCTCCTAAGTGATAGTGAAATGAAGAGCAAGTCCGAAGACATACAATGACCATAATGTACCACCAATGCTACACACAGCAGTAGACTGGGCGTGATTTGAACATTACACCTGTGTAGGTATAAAAAACAAGCAAAGCCAGTGGTAATCATCAAAAGAGTTTATGTTAGCTCTTTCGTTGAACAAACAATCCAGCTTCTTCAGACACAAAATGCAAATAAACCATTCCTTTTAAAATGTTTCAACAGGAAATGACATCAACAATAAATGACATCACAAATAGTCAAATTACTCATAAAAATATAATTGTAAGATTCAATATTTATATAAAACTAGTATAAATAATTATGAAGTGTAAAAATCAACATATGTGCAAACATTATAAGTATAAACATTGTATGTATAATATAATAATTACCTCCCAAACAAAAAAAAAAAAGGTAAAGACAACTTTTTACTTTTGAAGAGCTTTCAACTTTAAAATGCATTTCAAAGGGCAATGTGATTGAGACCAGGAAAAACAGAAGCATTTAAGTTGCCAATATAATTCTCTACTTTCTAACAATAATTGCCATGGACCACCTCTTTTATTTTTTATTACTCGCTCAAGAACCATATATTCAAAGGAACTACCTTCATGTTCCATGACATGTCTGGCCAGGGCATTATTACCGTTACTCCTGCCTATGCTGTACTGCTGTTCATAAATTCTATCTTTAAGGTGGCTCTCAGTCTTTCCAATATAAAAAGAAGCACAGCACTGACATAAAGCCATGTAAACAACTCCAACACTCTCACAATTAAATCTGTCTTTCAAATAATAAATAGTGTCAGCAATACAAAACCTATTTGACACTTTAATGAAATGGCAACTCCTACAGCACCCACATTTAAACATACCAAATCTAGCACTGTGATAAACATTCTGGTTCTCTAATAAATTCTTAAGATTGAGGCCATGTCTAAATATAATACCAGGGCCATTGGCTAACTTCTTTCTAACTGAAGCATCTCTGTCAATAAAACCAAATTCTTAACAAGTATATTCCTTAAATGCCCAGCATCTAAAGAATAAGGGGTGTTGAATTTCAATGTATAATCAATGCTGGTATCAATAGTAGTTGTGACTACCTCATCAAGAGTACCTACATAGCTGGTGTCAGAAATCATTGGTTCTCCATTCAACAGGGGTTTAAACCAACCTAACCATCTCTTAGTGGCCACCTCATCAATAACAGAGGTTAAAAGTTCAGCGGGGTAGGCCCTAGCAGAAAACATCCTTCTCAAATGTTCACATTTAAGTATAAAATCATCATTGAGGGTGACCTTTCTGGCCGCCTTCACTAACTGGCTCTTAACCACCACCTTCTTCTGATAGAAGGGGTGGTTACTCTCATAGAGTAAGACGTTATTCGAATATGTAGCTTTCTTGAAAATTCTGGCTACATATCTCAAATTCAAAAGGTCTTTGGAGAGGAAAATGTCAAAATAAGAAATGGATTCAGTACCAAATTCAAAGGTGAAGTTTAAAAAAATCAGTTAATTCTGAAATTTCATCCACAAACATCGCAGCTTGACTACTATCACCTTTGAAAATAATAAAAATGTCATCCAAAAATCTCGTGTACCAGACAACATGTTGTTTGAAAGTGACACATTTGAACAAATATTCCTCCTCCCAAAAAGCCATCACATTATTCACAAAGCTCCCTTCACATGGGGAGCCCATTGCCACCCCTGATTTTTGCAAATAATAACAACTATTGAAAAAGATAAAATTGTTAGAGATAACAATATCAAGTAAGTAGTCAATCAAATCTATCTCACCTCCAACGGTACCCTTTTTAAAAAAACTCCCTAACCCAAGCAATATCCAAAGTTTGTGGTATCACAGTGTATAAATCCCTAATGTCAATAGTTAGGAAATTGTAATCCACGACAAAAGGTTAGGGAGTTCAGACA
This sequence comes from Protopterus annectens, assembly GCF_019279795.1. NCBI lineage: Eukaryota > Metazoa > Chordata > Ceratodontiformes > Protopteridae > Protopterus > Protopterus annectens. The sequence goes on from NC_056745.1 coordinate 1,274,276,072, forward strand.
TCTCAGGAAGTCTCAGGAGTCACGGCATATCTGGGATACAGTTTTCAAATACTTCTGCAGCAAACTGTCAACATACTTCGTACAACCGTATGTTATACAATTTCTCCCATTAACAATGGGGCACAAAGGTGGGTTAATTTCACTTTTGTGGAGCTTAGGAAGGCCAAATATGGTCAGAATAATGGGAGCTAGGATGTTCAAATAATTAAAAACATTAATATTTACTCTGGAATCAATAAATAAGTCATTGATGTGTTATCTAATAGTTTGGCATGCCCCTTTATACTCATTCAACGAACATTCAGCATAAGCATCTGAGTTCAATATATCCAGAATCTTGTTATCATAATCATCGTGATTCATAAAAACAAGACCATCCCCCCTTATCGGGCTTTAGAATTCTAATATCAGCATTCCTAAGCTCATTCAGGGCATTCATTTGATCAGTAGAAATATTAGCACTTACAATATGTCTATTGTTAAAACACAATGCATCTCTAATGTCCAACTCACAATTTTTTTCGAACATGGCAACATTATTATGTCGAATCAGATTAAATACACTAGAAACATGAAAATGTTGTGGAATGGAAGCATTATTACCAAATAACAACATTAAATTGAGTTTGCGAGTAAAAGTTTTCAAATCCACTAAAGTGCTTGCTAAATCAGCTCTCCTGGATGGTACAAGTGTGAGTCCTTTAGCTAAAAGTTCAACAAGTGAAGGGGAAAGAATATACATGGAAAAATGATATATTTTAAAGTCACCTGTCAAGTTTGTTGAAATCTGTGGTCTAGGCAGTGAGTTGTTTGTACCAGCATTAGAGTTGGGAGAATCTTCACAAAACACTACCTCCTCCATCTGTTGTTCTTCCTCTGCCGCCTGTTGTTCAAAGGACGAGTGTTCAGGTACTGGGTATCTTGTCTCCTTACATCCTGAAAACCCTGGTTTCCAGTATCATTAATAGAACCATCATTTCCTGAGTTAACTGTGCGCTCTCATAGCCATTCACTACGTCGTACATCAGGAACAGCATTTTCATGAATATTCATGTTGACTTCAGTCCCGGAAGCAACCAAGGGACTGTTAGGGGTGTTCAGGGCATTACTGACATTCAGGGAATCAATGGAACTAGTGGGAAGGAGATAAGCCTTTCGGTTCAAATAATCAAGTCGATCCCTCTCCAACTTTTTAATTTTAGTGTCCTTCAATTTAATCAAAGCACTATCAATGCTGGTAAAAATACACTGATAATCAAATCTGTAAACTTCATAATTATTTATACTAGTTTTATATAAATATTGAATCTTACAATTATATTTTTATGAGTAATTTGACGGTTTGTGATGTCATTTATTGTTGATGTCATTTCCTGTTAAAATATTTTAAAAGGAATAATTTATTTGCATTTTGTGTCTGAAGAAGTTGGATTATTTGTACCACAAAAGTACTAACATAAATTCTTTTGGAGTTTACCACTGGCTTTGCTTGTTTTTATCAGTTTATTGGTAGTACCTGTGTAGGTATGCCATGCAATGTAACAGTAGCACCACTACATATGTTTGATTTTAACACTGTCATGTTGCACTTTATGAAGTATGGTAGCATCACAGTATGCTGAGAAAAACATGTTGGGAGAAGTGTCTGACAGAGATGTGGAGTCATGTGTGTGTGTTAAATTATCTCAAAAGTAATAGTTGGGTGTATACACACTCCAGTTGCCAGAATAGAACTTCTATATATCTAGGTGAAGTAGCTTAAGTGGTTAATGTTACTGCCAAAACACAGGTTCGTCTTGAAGGCTGTCAGAGTGCATGTTATACAGGATGGCATCACCAGTGTATGCTACAAGAAGATATTCAGAGGAGTGTCTGACAGCTGTGGACTCTATCATTCTAAAACTGCTACAATAACAATTGTTGAAGTCACACACAAACCAGCTGACCACAGTGAGAGCAGAACCCCAACATAAGCATATATAGAGCACAGTACTTAACACAAGCTCCACAGCACAAATCTGGCTTCCCCACTGTCAGACATCACTTTATAGATGATGACATCATCAGTGTCAGGTGAGAAGAAGATGGTAATAGGAGTGTCTCACATGCTGGTTTAAAATGGTCTTTTGAATATCAAGCAAGTGAACACAAACACACATGCACCTTTTGAATACAATGAGATTAGATCCCCTACCTAAATAAATACCCCAGTAAGAGAACTCAGTACTTAACACAAGCACCATGGCACAAGTCTGAATTCTACACTCCTGCTGGACAATTTGCAGTGGACAACATCATCACTGCATGTTTGAGAGAAGATGTTGGGAGGCCTGTATAAAATGGATGTGTAGGCATGTAAGACTGTGAAAATATTTGTACTCCATGGAATTGTATTCCTGACAGTAGGATACACAGTTACGCTCTTCTGATTACAGACACACACACACACACACACGCACACACGCACACACGCACACACACACACACACACACACACACACACACACACACACACACACACACACACACACACACACACACACACACACACACACACACACCAGTTATAACCCCTAGACAGAGAAGAAGCCAGTATATGAAATAGATTGAGTAATGTGACAGTTGCCATTAGTTTATGGGTTGGTTGCTGCTGTACCTGTTAGTTACTTTAACTTTGCAGACAAGTATTTGGGGTATACATTTTATGACTTGAAATATTTTTGTGCCTTTACACACTTATAAAAGTAATTTGTAGAATGTGGGATTCAAACCTATGTAAAATACATATATTTTCACATAGGTGTTTTTTCATACTTGCCATAGAAGAAGTGCTTGTCAGACATGCTCATTAATTATATATACACATGACAGTGAGGTGTTAACCATGTATGTGTGTGACCTGACAAGGTTCTGGTTTATACAATTCATGTGTGTATTTCTATCATTGAAGCATGAAGTCCATCCAAGGTAAGAAAAGGCAATTATAATTACAGACACACAATTGTCAGTATACCTTCAGTCACACATGTACTTCATATGAGCTCCAGGGGTCTGTATTAGTATATTGAAGTTTCAGTACTTTGAACACCATATAGTCGACACCTTATGATCAAAGTACTGAAACTTCGAAAATCTAAAAAAAAAAAAATAAAAAAACAAAAAACAAAAAAAAAACAAAAGTAACTTGTGGCATAAGCATTTTTGTTAGGCATTTTATTTTCTCAGACAGCTTTATTAACTTTCATCACAAGTGCTGTTGTTACATCTGGTTATCTTGCATTCTTCTATGTTATTTCATTGAAATGTAATGTCCTACATTGTCAATGACACAGGAGTGCTATGCTTCTAAGATGGCCCACAGACACCTCTAGGGGAGTGATGGGCACAGGGAGAGGTGTCGGGCAATCGTATATCTTTTTTGTTTTAAATGTGTACACATTTTGTGAGAATTTGTTTTGAAAGCATTTATAACAATTGACTAAAGCGTTATTTCTTGCTTGGTACAAACTGTCATTTGCCTGTTTTTTGGGGGTTGATGAGCCAAATAGCATTTGTGTGCTGCCACAAAAAAAGTTGTTTTTCAAGAGGCTTGCTCTTGAAATTGTGCAGCCATCCAGTTCTTTCCACAGTAAACAATATATTACTCAATTGTTATTCCTTGTTTTGGATCAGACATTGTTTTTTGTGTGAGTGTGATATGGTACGACTACATAACCTTAAATTATAATACCTGAACTGTGTGTCTGTAGTGGTTAATACTGAAAATATATACATGCATGTAAGCAAGAATTTAATTATGTGGTATTTATGTGTTGTATCCTTTTCTGTTTTATGTCACCTCAGAGAATGGCACCCAAGTGTACCAATCCACATAAACGCCCTTTCATTCACTTGGAAAATGATGTAATTCTGCAAACATTTAGGCACTATGGTGCATTTCTGCTTGAGACAGGATGTAAGAATATGTCTGACAGAATGCAGATTTGTAACCAGATAGTAAATGATGTAAATGCTGTAGGGGAATGCAGCAGGACTTATGCTCAGGTGCATCATAAGACCACTGATATGATTTCATCAGCCCAGAGGAGAGCAGCTGCAGGTGCCCATGAACAGTTGTGTACGGGGGTGGGGGGCTGCTACAGAGTCTCCACTGACACCAAACCAAGAATTCCTTTCCACTGTTAGAGATCCAGAGAGCACAGTAGAAGTGCACAGCAACATGTGATTGATGTTGGTGGTGATGTTTCTGGGAGGACAAGTATGTGCCAGGAGGAGCTTCCAGGTAAGCTTACATATGTCAATGTATAACATTGTCTTGTATAGTAAAATATTGAAAGCAATAGGACAAGTATGTGCCAGGAGGAGCTTCCAGGTATGCTTACATATGTCAATGTATATCATTGTCTTGTATAGTAAAATATTGAAAGCAATAGTTCATATTGTTTTTATTCATTTTTTTTTTGGTGGAACATATTGATAAATGTATACTGTTAACAACACATTTTTGTTCATTACTTTGGGTGGACTTGTCAGGCAAGTTTCAGTTAAAAGCATTGCTAATGGACATATATGCAATAATTATGTCCCCCTGTGGTATTGGAATTGTGATGATTGTGTCCTTGCCTTTTGCTTAACTTCTTCCAGGACCATCCCTAACAAGTATGGAGTCATCTGCACATGGTAAGCAAAACATTTCTATTTGATTATTGATGACCATTCATCATAAATATGCATTTATCCGTATGTGTGAGGTGGCTATCATGAGTGTGTGTGTGTATTGCTGTACTATCTGTGATAGCAGCACCAGTGTTAGTTTGTTATCATATATTAAATTGTAGTGTAGGTATTAATTTCTTTCCTGTGTTTATTTCTTATTATCACAGGTGATCCTGACAGTGGAAATGTAGTACTCTTACCTCCTGATGTCAGAGTATCGTCAGACTCTAATGATGATGGTGGACAAACAGAGGCACAGTTGGGGGGGGGCAGAGGTTAAATCTGACATTGAGGTTGACATTCAGCCATTTCCTGTATTTCCATATGACACAGCCAGTAGGCCTAACTTAACCTATTTCACTGAGCTCTCAGGTATTGGACAGGTGGGGGGTGAGACACTTGATCAGGAGGGTATTCTAGTTACTGTGGCTTTGGTGCCTGGTTGTCTGGCCATAGCCAAAGTGTGGGCGAGGTGCCATGCAGGATGGCTGTTCATAGGTTCATAGGTTGGTACTAGGCTATCAGCCCTAGGGCCTATACAAGCCTAGCCATAACAATTCCCTGGCTATTTCTTCCCATGCTATTTACTTTCCTGGACCCCTGTCTAGCAGGGCGACTGACGTGATCCCTGGGGTGAATTTCCTTTCTCCCATCCAATCGTCAAGGTTCCTCTTGAAGAGGTCCAAAGAGGCACTCTGCTTGACATGTATGGGCAATCTATTCCAAAGTCTGGGGAGTCTCTGGGTCAGGAACCTATCCCTCCAGCATGTTTTGTTTATTGTGATGACAGGGTTTAGATCCCTGGAGCGTGTAGCTCTGAGGGATTGGGATTTCTTTAAGTGTAGCATGTCCAACAGCTCTGGGTTTGACATGGCCTTGTATGTTAAGCAGAGATCGCCTCTGAGTAGATGATATGCAACAGAGTATAGCTGGAGTTTTTTAAGGCGGTCAGCGTAGGGCATCTGCTTTAGGCCTGTGATTCTTTTAGTGAGGTATTTCTGAGGCCTTTCCAGTTGTTGCAGATGTCTTGAGAGGTACATACCAAATGGGGCGTTGTATTCTATAATGGGTCTAATAAGGGATGAGTACAGTGGGACAATGACCTCCTTTTTTCTGGATGAAAAGCCCTTCGTGATGAGGTGTGCCACATAGAATGATTTCCTGACTGTTGTGGCGATGTGGTTATCGAAGGTGAGACCACTGTCCACCTGTGTCCCTAAGTCTCTTATCACACTTCCTGTGTTTAGTGTACTGCCACCTATATGGTAATTCATGGATACATGTTTTTTCCCAAAGGGGATAACAATACATTTCTTGGCATTGAGCTTGAGCCCATGGATCTGGCACCAAGCATCTGTTTCTGTAAGGCCCTTTTGTAGAGTATCCACATCATTTGGGGATTCAATAATGGCTCCCAGTTTGCAGTCATCTGCAAACTTTGTTAGCCAGAGTCCCTTAGTGCTGACCTGTACTTCAGAGAAGTAGATGCCAAACAAGAGCGGCCCCAGGACTGAACCCTGAGGTACTTCACTTGTCACTTGTCTGGAGCTGGATTTGGAGTCAGCTACATTTACAGTGTGGGTTCTATCAGTAAGCCATTTAGCAACCCATTGGGTGACATAGGGATTAATGCCCAACTTAGTAAGTTTATCTATGATTCCAGAGTGGGGGATGGTGTCAAAGGCCTTGGCAAGGTCTAGATAGGCTGTGTGGACCACCTTACCCTTGTCCATGGCTCTGGAGACTGATTCAAAGAAGTCAATCAGGTTCAGGAGACAAGATCGGCCCTTCACAAACCCAAACTGGGTGGGGTCCAGTGTTTGAAGGTTGACAATGTCTTTGTTTATAGAGGCACAGTTGGGGGGGGGTGCAGAGGTTAAATCTGACATTGAGGGTGCTTGGAGGAGGCCTGCTGTCCACCATCTACCTGATCCTGGTGTGTCTTTACATGCCACTCAACATATGTTTAGGTCCATCATGGAGGCACAAGCACATTCCAATAGGACCTCCAAGGACATACGTAGGGTTGTAGATGTGGCACAGGCTGATATGCATGACTGCCTCTGCTGTGTTTCTGATGCAGTAGATCAGATGAATGGCATGATGGAACAGGCAGTGTCTGTGATGGAACTTCTGCTGTGAGGAGGACAGCATCCATGTGGACATAGGTCTGCATCATCATCGGATGTTAGCCAAAGTGCCCATTGCTCCTCATGCTGCCATAGAGGCATGACTTCCCTGCTCTGTCAGTGATTGAGGTGTCCACATCCCGAGGTGGTAGGCCATGTGGTCATGGTCCTGGGCATACTAATGAGGAGAGCTCGTTTAGCAGACATCATTCATGTTCAGGTAGCAACAGCACATCTGACCATGGACATGGACATGCCAGTGCATCTCCTAGCAGAGCCCGATCTTGTGGTCAGGGGCATCGATGATAAACTGTTAGCTCTACCATGCATGGCTCACACCTGTTCAACATACCAGTACATAGAGCAAGCATAGAACTTGGCTATGTTCTTGCAGACACTTACACACATTTCACCTGAGTGCTCCTAGAGACACACACACACACAGAGACACACACACACAGACACACACACACACACACACACACACACACACACACACACACACACACACACACACACACACACACACACACACACACACACACATATAGCAGCTACATGGGTCAGTCATGAAGCTTACAGCTCATTCAGTCTCATTTGATACTTTATCCAAATGTCTGCCTGTTTCTCTTACTTACTCATACACACTCACTACCTTTTGTGTCAGCCCAGGCCTCCTGTGCCCCCACCCCACCCCAGCACCCTGTGCAAATGAAGATAACTGTGCCATATCCTTATTTTCTATCATTTGGATTCAGGGATACATAAATATTTTGTATGATGCCCAGGGTGAATAGATAACTGAATGCTTAGTACACATGTGTTTGTTATGCTCCTTTGAAAATTGTACTGATTTCATGCATGTTTTTGTAATGTTTGAATCTTTGGAATCTCTGACAGAACCAAGATGCTATCCTCCAAAAAAAGGAAGCCAATCTGGTGGTCCCATGCCATAAACAAACTCTACAACAAAAGAAAGAAACTGTTGCAAAAATGAGTAAAATCCCATGATTGGAGACTCCCTGGTCAGCCTCAGTAAGAAGCTGAGATCCCCCATAAATTTCTCCAAAGCTAGTTATGAAAACAAAATCACCACTGATTCTAAAGACAACCACAAAACATTATGTAACAATGTCAAGAATCTCAATGGCAACACTCAGATCTGCTCTGAGTTACAGCACACTGGCACTAAATATAGAGAACCAACTGATATTTCCCACATCCTGGCAGATAGGTTCAGTGCTAACTTTACCCCCGTCTCACCCCCTAAAGGGCCCATGACCTGGTAGTTAATGGAGTGGAAGCCCTTTCTGTTTATGTACACCCTTACCTGTTCCCTGGGTGGTGCTTTGACTTCAATGTGCATGCAGTCTCTGGCACCTAAGATTTCAGGGAACTGTGCTACAGTGTAGCAATCCTGCATAGTTGAAGCTCTGTCCTTGGGTGTATGGGGAAACTGTATGTAATCACTGACATTTTGTAGCATAGCATTCAGGAATTGATGCAGGATCCTGGATGCTGATGCATGTGACATCCCCAGCATATCCCCTGTTGACTTCAGAAAGGTTCCTGTAGCTAATAGTCTAAGTGCTAAGCATTGCTTAGTTTTCACAGGTATTGGTCCCCTCATTTTGCCCCTGTTCTCAGTTGTGGATGACAGGGGTTGCAGAGTTCCTGTAGTGTGTCTCTATACACCCTGTAGCACTCTACAATGTCCACCTCATGCAGACCATGAAAAGCTCAACAGGTTCTAAACACCCTTCTCCTTCTTGGCTGAGTTGAATTAGCAGCAGCGCAGCATAGACTTTGGCCTGCTGCACATACATATGAATAAGAGCAACATCAGTCCCTAACATTCTTTCTGTGTGGAGTAGTTTCTGTGGCTGTATTCCAATAGGATTTGGAATTCACAGGAAAAACCTGCACTAAGTGTATATGATTGCTTTATAGCTTGTTGAAAATCTCCTCCATCTTGAATTGGTTGATTAGCATACAATTCAGTTGCTTATTCTGTAATTAGCATGTCACGTTTACTGTATTTGCGTAATTCTACGTGCCATGTAGAGCTACTTACAAATGGTGCGCTAATGTGTGCGCATCATAGCGTGACACACACATTGCTTTAATACACTGTGTAGGCTTTAATTACTCCAGCCCACTACTTAATAACTTTAGTTCAGCATACAGGATGCTGACCACTTCACTGTCATGCTTGAGGATGTCACCATAGATTTCTGTATGTACCTTTACTAGGACTTTATTCTTTGAAATCAGTAACAAGTACAATTACTTCAGGTGTACAGGGTAGTCTCCTTTAAAGATGAGTATACTATTACAGGTTACACAAGAACACTATCCTGTCAACTATATTATACTCTTGTAGGAAGTAATGAGTCAAGAAGACTTGCTCACTGTACCTAGATGGAGGAAGCGGTGAGTTAAGGGGGCTGGCTCAGTTTAACTAGATGTCGGTCCTTTTGTCTGGCACAGTTATTTTCTATTTCCCCTAGCCCCATCCTAATACACTCCCCATTTCATTACCATTTTAATGTCTACTTGTGTTTAACACGCCTCTAATGTGAATACATAAGAGTACATAAGATTGATGCTGAATCTAATCATTATATAATTAAACCAAAGTATCTGAAGCATAACTGGTGACATATTTATGTAGGAAATATTTTATACATGCAAAACATAAAGACAAAGGCTAAATACATGCAAAAAAAAAGACATAATAATGTGCTACCGCATGCACACATAACTTAGAGAAACTAATCCACAAAACAAACCCTGATTTCTCAGGGGTGTAATTTACAATTCATGCATGCGATGTATTTACCTGCAAAGATTTTGTAGGTTCACTTCCAGTCTGTAGCTTGATTTTTCAAGATACAGAGGATCATGAAGTGGACCCATATCATGACCAACTTATTAAGTGTTAGAGAAATAGACATCAATAAAACTCACTTCAAAACTGAAACTTGAGAGGTGAATCAAGACATCTCTTTTGGCAACACATAATGAAGTGGTTATGAGCAGTGAAACCCACACATAATTACACACAGTCACAAAGGAAAGGGTATATAGTAGCTGTAAAGCACTTAAAATGCACTATGCATACAGGGAACAGAAGTGAAGTGCATGTCTCACAAACAAACAGCTTTAAAAGCTGTTAAACACCTTACTCTGCCAATTTTTGCATTTGGCAGAATAAGTGTGTTTCAGATTTCATAGCTGACAAGTTTTTCCTGTTCAATTCTGTGATGATCACGGTCTGTGTGTCAGCATGATGCTTGATAATAACAACCTCAAAAGTCCATAACAAAGAGCATTATGATAAGGTGTCTAGTCCATCCGTCCATCAAACAATCTATCCATTCACAGCCCCTTTTTCCCATTTTTGCATATGAGGTGAGGGTGCTACTTCAACAGCAACAATCATCCAGATCCAAGGTTTACACCACTGGGTAACTCGGTAAGGTCTCTGGTTATAACTGACTTATTATGTGTTTGAGATGTAGATGTCAAGAAAAGTGCCTTCACAGTAGAGAGAATTAAAGCTCCACAGGTGACTCTTGACATCTTATCAAAAGCACACAATAAGTGTTATTATAAGAGAAACTTGATCATAATTGTATATAATTCATGAACTTTGACCTTCTCCATGTATTACAAACTAGAAGAAAAATGTAGGAGCATGAAGGGTTTTATAGCACTGAAATCTCTAAAACACTTAGCACTGACACACAGACAATAGATGGTAGCTTAGTGCCACTATAAGGCACGGACAGCTTTAAAAGACATTAGACATTTCATTCTACTGCAATTTTTGTTTTTGTTCGTAGGGATCTGTCTACTTGATCTGTGATGGCAGACACTGACAACTGGCAAATGTTGTGCTCTGGAGTTGGACTAGAGCAGTTCGAGTTTTGAGAGGTGGCTTCTTTCTTTTGTAAGAAAATTGCACAATAAAGTTATATTTTTTCCAAAATGAGAACATTCTTAGACACTCCATGCACTACAAGGCAGTAATGTACTTTTCTGATCTCACAAAAGTGCAAAACAAGGTTATCTTTAGATGATTTGATTGCATAATCACAATCCTGCTCTTATTACATACATTTACATATGCACATTTCTCTCTCTTCATATATATATATATATATATATATATATATATATATATATACATGGTCGACTGTTCAGAAAGTCGACTTTCATATGTCCGAGACCATATGATCGGCTTTCGAAAAGCCGTCCATGTAAACTAAACACATAACACTATGCCCCCCTGCACACCCCGTGGGGGGCTCCTGCCCCGTAACTTAAATCTACCAACTCCAAGATTGCACTACAGTGTGGAAGAAGGAAATTTTCCTATTCTGCACTGTACAGAGATAGTGGTTCCCCATGGTCGGCTATTCGAAAGTCAGTCATATGGTCTAGGCCATATGAAAGTCGACTTTTTGAAAAGTCAACCATGTGAAGAGGACCCATATATATATATATATATATATATATATATATATATATATATATATATATATATATATATATATATATATATATAAAATATATATGTATAATATTTACACACACACACACACACACACTTCTGTGCACATGTGTACATATATACATACATACATACACACATGCACACACACATATACATATACAGACACACACACACACACACACACACACACACACACACACACACACACACACACACACACATGCACACACATACACATGCACACTCCTGCCACATTCACCTAGACTATATAGCAATTGTATATTTTGGTTTGGGATATTGATTTAATTAAGGATAAAAGTCAGTCTATAGTTCCTAATTAGCTGGATGTACTTTCCCAAATTACCAACTGCTTTTAAACAAGAAATAATCTTATCAAGTCTTATACATTTTGTAATATATATGAATTAGTGTAGGAGACATCTAGGCATCACACTTTGTCTCATAAATTCATAAGTGTTTGACTTTTCTGCTTAATGACAGGACCCCAGAGCAACATTTGGGCAACCTGCTAGTCCTTCAATCAAAGAAACTGGGTGGAGTCCATTAAGGGGGGCATCATACTATTTGCTGTGCATCTTTTTTTTCTTCTTTGGAATACAACAATATAATGTGTATATCAAGGCACCCTATTATCCTCCTTATTGTAGGATGTGCCCTGTCCAGGGCTTCCTCGATAATAAAATTACAGCCTACTATAAGAAACTTGCAGTAAGAGGATAGCAGTGGTAACAAGGACGTAATAATTCAGTGTCTGTTCTCTGACCCCACTGCCAACAAGATCCTGTCATCATCTGACAGCCGGGCCACATTTTTGATTCAAGGAGGTTTTATTTCAAAGGATGATAGTATCCTTTTTTTATCCTTCTCTAATTTGTTTCACTTTTTTGGACAAATTCTTACATGTTGGTCTCATATCTTTCTAATCTGAGTATCCTATTAATGAGTTTCATGAAAATTTTCCATCTTTGGATCATAGTCATAGAGCTATGCATAAACTGTGATTATTCAGTGAGTAGCTCTAAATCCTGGATTCATGTTCCATGGAAAGAAAATCCGGTAATACATCTGTCATCCTGTTAGATAACCTTTCCAGTAAGTACAATAATGTACTGAACAAAACAAAAATCGCAAAATCTTGTCATTGACCGACAGATGGGTTTAAAATTACTTTTTTATATTGATCCTTGGTCCTTTTTCTTATTTTTATACTAAATGGTCTGATCGGCCTTACCTCATGATCACAAACATATTCCAAGAACAGATAACAGAAATGTTTAACCCCCTTCCCTCTACCTTGCTACCTGGAAGAGCAACTGCACAAGTCATACCTGGTTCTGTAGACGTGAAGTACTGCAGTCCACTAATAATCGGGTATTCCTTCTTGATCACAATACGCGCTCACTCATCTGTGTGTGTGTGTGTGTGTGTGTGTGTGTGTGTGTGTGTGTGTGTGTGTGTGTGTGTGTGTGTGTGTGTGTGTGTGTGTGTGTGTGTGTGTGTGTGTGTGTGTCTGTCTGTCTGTCTGTATATGCATCTGTTTGTCTCTGTGTGTGTACATGTGTGTGTGTACTTCTGGGTATTGTCCAACTGCAATGGCCAAGAAGGTCATTGTGAGCACAGTGAGTATGTACCACACACACACTTATTTATTTATTATTGTCATACCCACAAATTCCTTTTGTCCAGTGTAATTGCATGATAGCCATGAATTCTGTTCCTAAAGTAATTAATCAAGAATGAAAGCACAGTGCACAGGTGAGGGACTGACACTAAGATTCTTTTAGAAAAGTGAAAGAAATTTCCATCTGCCCATTTGTCATTGGCGTGTCATTTTCCTTTGTATCTTGTACGTGCTTAATAATGATAGTAATTTGCATGAAACATTATGTAAACACATAATCCATGGACAGCACAAAGTGTCACTCAGGAGCAGTGACTGTTTGCATGTGTACCATATGAAGAATCCAGAAGGCCTGACATGATCTGCAGCCACACTACTACTGATCTCATGAATGACTTGTGTGACCAAGGGAAGAATTATTATTGCAGAACAAAATATTTCCTGCTGGATTTCTTGTGGAAAACATTGTGTGAAATGTACCTCAAGAACTATGCATGCTTAACCTTGTACCTATTACTTCTGACGGCAATGTGTTACCTGTATAGTTTTCCATCCTTTTCGAATTGTCCCTGATGTTGTTTAGTTCCAGTAGACTTTGAACATGGCATGCAGCTTGTACATTGCAATTCTGGATGCATATGGGTCTCTCTGCATGCCTTCTACAGTTAGGGTTGTCAGTACAAGGCTATGTTCTCTGTAATTTTCTAATTTTCTGTGCATTGTAGGGTGACACAAAATATTTTCTATTCATATTTAGCACATCTGCCTACTAGGTCAACTGTTATTCCATAGCATAGGGGCTGTGCCATGCAACCTGAGTGTCTTAAACTCTAGTGCAGTATCCCTGATAATGGCCACATAAAATGCCGTCAGTAAGTTAAATAGAGCATTATTATAAGAACTGTAGAGGTAACACTGATACTTTTTATACCCCAGTATTGTTCTTAGATGTTAGTGTACATAGTGATTATGGAATAAACCCATTTCTATTCCATCTAGCTGAAACATTCCTCTAATCATAGGAGCCAAAACCTTCTCTATAGAGTTTAATCTATTAAAGTCAAAAGTGGCACCCTTTGGTCTAACTCTTATATGTAAATATATGCACATCTAAGTGACAGGGCAGTAATGTAAGCTGTGAGGAATGATATAAATTTGTCAGTTTTCCATCTCCACAAAGGAAAATGTTTGTGTATATGCATGTGTGTGTGTGTGTGTGTGTGTGTGTGTGTGTGTGTGTGTGTGTGTGTGTGTGTGTGTGTGTGTGTGTGTGTGTGTGTGCATGTGCACACGTGTGCGGGTGTGTGAGCTGCAGCAAGCAAATTATGGATTCATAATTTTTTTAATATAGATATTATCACCTTCTTATACAGTCATAAAGTTAAGATGACACATCACTTGTCATTTACCTGGAAAATGTCAGCACAGTTCATACACTATTCTTCCACCAAATGATTAACAATAAGCACCTTAAATCATTTCAGAGCCAGTGTTACTAAAAGAAAAATAGCAAAGCCTCTAATTGTTTGATCAGTCTGCACCACTAGGTTATTTCAGAGTTTCAAATGTAATTACTGTCTTTTCAAGATTCATACGCTGCTCTCAGTGAGAGCTGGAACTAACAATATTTTAATATTCTAGCTCTCATGTGCTAAGCAGTATATTTTAGCTCATCTACAGCTTCCACCTACCACTCATCTAATTTTCTGAATTAAACTCTCCATTTTTACAAATATTTTCATAAAACTCTATCTTTAATGTGGGAAGTAAAGATCTAGGTTATTTTTATATTACAAAGCTGAAATAAGACTATTTTTAAAGGTGTGCATTCTTGGTGCTATATCTCAAATGCGTTTTATTTCAGAGCAGTTTTTTATTAATACTCAGCAGCAATGATCTTGCATCTATGACTAAACCATATTTTTCTAATCCTTTTTTAGCACTGTAAACATTTATCAGCACCTTAAACCTTTCAGAAATAATGTTATTTGCTTAAATTTAAATAAAGAAATACAACATCCTCTCTTGAATCTTGAAAGAAATCTCTATAAATGTTGTAAGGATTACTGATTGTAATAAATTACATTTCCAAAATAGAAATGATAGCAATTGTGTCTATTCAGACAATGTGACATGCTTCAGCTGTGTACAACAGATGCTGTAAAAGTGTAGTATCATACATATTTATGCATTTCAAAATAATGGTGTTAAAAAGATGAAATACGGGTTTCCAGCATTCTGATAGCTGTTCTTTATCTTGATCCATAATGCATTATAGAGCTTAACCTTTTACTAGTAAACAACCCCTTCCAAATAGACCTTGAAAATAAAAAAAAAATTGAAAAAATAGCATAATACAACTAAATACTGGTTCTTTCTTAACCACACTTTCCCAGACTGGCAAGCAAGTTTTACAAAGTGTAATACTGTTGTAGTTACATTCTCAGAGCTAGCAAGATTATAGAGTTGCAGACATGTAGCACGGTATAAGACATTGGGCTGGATTCACAATGGCTTGCACAGAGTCTAAGAGTAGTGTAAGACTCCATGCAGCCATCATGTCTGATGAGCGATCCACAAACAGCCTGCAGGGGCGTGTAAGAGAGCTCCTAAAACGGCTCTTACACGGACAGGGCTTGGATATGCAAATTATCTCACTTGCAGCTGAAAGGCATGCAAATGAGGTCATTTTGCGATCCAGGAAGCACAAACTTGTCCGTGTAAGAGCCGTGTTATCTGCAGAAATGTACTCAGTTGACAACTGAGTACCGTTCTGCAAATAGCACAATGGAGCCCTGTCAGCTCCAAATAAAGGTTGCATATGTTCCAGGAAGCATGCCAATGGCCAAATATGTGGCTACTGGCAACGTGCCTCCATGCAAAATTAAACATAGTGCAGCGCCGCGCAAACGGGCTGTGCTAAAAAAAAAAAAAAAAAAAAAAAAAAATAACAGAAAAATATTTAAAACCCAGAAATGTGGGTTTTATGCAAACCATCAATTTACAATGTAAGGGAATAGCAGGCTGAAAGCAACATGGCCACCGAGTAGGGGTTGCTAAGGGGGGAAGCTCAGTGTAAGACATGTAACTAAGCATTAGTAGGCAATCCTATGTAAATGAGTGTTAGGATAGTGAATCACACTTTTACATAGCATATGAGCACATTCCTTGGAGTGCAGGAGTAGGATAAGGGGGAGTAACAGAGTAGGAGATAGGTGACATCACAGGGGGGTATGTATGAAAGAAATGAAGCTCATTGGAGCAGAGTGGGATGTGAAAGCTGTCAGTTAGAAATCATGGAAAGAGGTGTGTCAACAGGTAGACATGGGAAAGCCAAGAAATGGAAGGTGTACACTGTGGATAACACCAAAGTTTCTTGACGAGTGTGCATGCACGCGTGTGCGCACTGGAAAGCCCGAGTAAGATGGAGTGCGCGCGTGTAAACGTGAGTGTGCGCGTTTACGCCGGAGTAAGCATGTAGAAGCCTGTTTACAGACTTGTAAGTGCGTTTGTGCTAGTGTACGTGCGTTTTAACCCAAATAAGCAAGTTGAGCCCATCTAAGCATGTGTGCATGCGTGTTAGTTGCTGTGCGCGTGTGTGCCCCTGTATGCGCGTCACTCCCCCCTGAGGAAACAGACAGGAAAAAGGAAGCACAACAAATTGTAGGAAGCTACCAGGGAATACTAGCAGAGCTAGCAGGTGAAAATAATCAGAATCAGGCAATTACACAGGCAGAACAGTAGCCCAGCCCAGCACTGAAAACTCTGCAAACAACATTGCAGTATGTGTCTCTCAAGAGACACTGCAACACTGGAGTAAGCTACTAGAAGTGAAAACTGAAAAAGCTTCACTCAGACAAAAAATGCTAGGGGCTGCCATAGCTGTTATAAGGCGACATATGCAACATGCTGAGGGTGGTGACAATGCAAATGCTGCCGGACAACACACAGTGAAGAGACAGAGAAGGGTGTACAGGCCCAGGGTCACCTACCAGGGGTTACATGAGCTGGAGATAGTGGAGCACTATAGAGTGGACAGAGACCTCCTGCAGCAAATTGTTGAGCTGTGCAGGCCACGCCTCACACACAGAACCAATAGAGGGGAACCCATCCCAGTGGAAACCAAGGTATGTGTTGGCCTAAAAATACTAGCAACAGGTACCTTCCAGAGACCAACTGGTGATATGATGGGGATATCACAGGCATCAGCATCCAGGGTACTGCACCAGTTCCTGGATGCCATGTCAGCACATGTCGGTGATCAAGTATATTTCCCCAATTCACATGAGGTATTGGCCAGTAATATGCATCTCTTCCAGCAAATAGTGGAATACCCTGAGCTAGTGGGTGCAATTGACTGCACGTATATACACATCAAAGCACCAGCTGGTGAGCGGGGTAGGGCCTACATTAACCACAAGGGCTTCCCCTCCATCAACTGCCAGGTTGTGTGTGATGCCCAGGGCATAATAATGAATGTGTGTGCTGGCTGCCCTGGAAGCTACCATGATTCCCATCTCTGGCATCTGATGCAGCTGAACCAGACATTTGCCAATGGGGACATCCCACATGGTCACCTATTGGGGGATGCTGGCTATGCACTGGAGCCGTGGCTGATGACACCCATCAGAAATGCACACACACCTGAACAGGAACGCCATAATGAGGCACACGCACAAACACGTAATGTAATAGAGTGTGTGTTTGGGCTGCTCAAGACACGGTTCCAGTGCCTGGACACATCTAGTGGAGCCTTGCAGTACTCACCAACTACATGTACCCAAATTGTCATGGTATGTGCTATGCTACATAATATGATTCTGTGAAAACAGCTGAGGCAGGACCAGCATAGGCCCAGCCCAAACAGCCCCCCACCATTGCCAAGGCCATCACAGACAGAGCGTGACTCAGAGGAGGAACAACCTGAGCCTGCCCCAGTAGGCAGAAGGAGGCATGCCCAGTATGCCTTGGCCTTGGCAAAGAGGCAATGCATAGCACATATACTGGTTCAGTAGGAACCCTGGAAATTATACCTCTCCCTGACTCACACATATAGTAAAAAGGATGCCTAAGTTGACACAACCTGCTTTCAAACATGTACAGGGAGTGTAGTATGTGCATCCAACATAGGCAGCCCTGCAGCACCACCTGAGCATGATTGCCATGTGTTAAGCAATGTAACACCACGTAGTATATGCAAACTTGATGACCCATGAGTAACATCCTACCCTCACCAAGCATGATGCCACAATATGAAGACAAGATGATCAATTACAACAATTGGCGTAAGTATTGTTGTTAGTCAAAGGGGATCCAATGCCTGTCAGCCTGGGATGACATGCTGAGCAAGACACGATGCTCCTCTATGGATGGCTTGCACCTATCACCCCTGCCCTTTTGGATACTGGCAAAGGCTGTTGTCACCCCCATAGTGCCTTGAATAGGTAAGGCTCAAAACACAAATCCACCTCCATAGGTGTCACAAGGGATACGAAACTAGAAGTAATGCTACCCAATGCCAGAAGTCTAAACTGCAAGATGCATGCAGTCCAAACTCTCCTCAGCATGGAGAATGTTGATATCTGTGCAGTAACAGAAACCTGGTTCAAAGCTCCCAAGAGCACCCTAGCACTACCAGGTTACACCTCATACCATGCTTTACAGCCCCAAAACATGGAACAAACTACAAAAGGAGGGTGAGTATCAATAATTGTCAAGGATACCCACACCCCCAGGTTGGTGCCACAGCATGAAGCAGCACAGACTATCCATGTGCAAGTAACAGTGGCTAAAACTGCCTCCCACTTCGTAGCCTGCTACAGACCACCCTCCTAAATCCAGGAACCCCACTTGGCCTACTTGAGAACACATGAAAATATGAAGGCCTCACCAAACAGCATTATATTGGGTGACTGCAACTACCCAAACATAGACTGGGAGCATTATTCTAGCACCAACACCCTAGGCCAAAGGTTCCTAGACTTCATAAACCAAAATGCTATGGAGCAACTTGTCACCACTCCCACAAGAGGGGTAAACATACTGGACCTGATAATCACCAACATGGGGACTCTATGGCCAAGATGAGAAGTGTATCCCTCACTGGTAAGATCAGACCATACAGTAATATCACTGGATATTCACATCCTGACCCCAGTCCCTGGCCAGAAAACCACAGTGAAAAACATGTGTAAAGCAAATTATGCACTCCTCCAAACTGAGGTGGAATCCATTAAAGCCCTTGTGCCAGTGGAAAATATGGCCCAGACCTCAAAACCCTTTATGAATGCATTCTATGAACACCTTCAGGAATGCATGGACTATGCAATCCCAAATAAAACCAAGACCCAATCCTCCAAAAGCAGGCATCTTGTCTGGTGGACCCCAGCCATTAACAAACCATGCAAGCGAAGGAGGAAGCTACTACATGATAGAGCAAAACACAAAAAGGGAAGGCATCACTGATCAATATTATGACAAATAACTATGGCCACACATAAAATCCTCTAAGGCCAGCTACGAGATAAAAATTGTACAGGACACTAAGGATAATCACAAGGCTTTCTTTACTGATGGTAGGAACCTGGATGGGAATTCCCAGATATGCTCAGAATTAGTCCAAAATGACAAACAATACACCAAACCCACAGACATTGCCAACAACCGACCTGACAGGTTCAGTGCAAACTACCCCCCCCCCCCACCAAAAGGCCAAATATCTATCCCAGCAGAGTGCTGGCCCCCTGACATCACAGATGCTCAAGTAACAGCCAGCATCCCTAAAGCAAAACACACAGCATCAATGGGACCAGATGTTGTCCCGGGCTGCATCCAACATGAAGTCCAAGAAGAATTGAACACCAAATAAAACCACTGCTCAATCTCAGCCTTGCCACAGGATATGTACCCAAACAGCAGTGTACAGCAACAGTGGTCCCTCTCCACAAAGGTGGTGCCTGAATGGATCATGCAAACTATCACCCCAGAATCCTGACTAGCATGGTCTGCAAAGCTATGGAAAGGATCATCATGGACCTCAGAAATAAAGATATAAAGATATTGGGGACCTACAGACACTGGACCCTACCCAGTTTGGCTTTCTTAAGGGCAGATCCTGCCCCTTAAACCTGGTTGAGTCATTTGAAACAGTCACCAAGGCCATTGATGAGGGGAAGGTGGTCCACACAGCCTACCTGGACCTTGCAAAAGCCTTCCATACAATACCCCACATGGGCATTATAGATAAGCTCACCAGCTTAAATATAAACCCCTATGTCACTAGATGGGCTGCAAACTGGCTCAAGGAAAGAACTGACATGGTCAGAAATGCTGGAGCCATGTCAGAGTCCAAACCAGCTACAACTGGCATCCCACAAGGCTCGGTCCTGGGACCCCCCTGTTTGGTATATAATTCTCGGAGTTACAGGCCAACATGGAAGGACTGTGTCTGAACAAGTTTGCAGATGACTACAAACTGGGCGCCATATCTGACCCTCCAGCTGACACAAGCATCCTACAAAAGGGCCTCATAGAAACAGACAACTGGTGCCACAACCATGTCATCAAGCTAAACACAAAAAAGTGTATAGTCATCCTCTTTGGAAAAACAGTAAGTGGCCACCAATTACCACATAGGTGGTAACCCATTAAGTACAGAAGAAGTAATAAGAGACCTGGGGACACAAGGTGATAGAAATCTCGCATTTGACAACCATGTGGCTGTAGTGGTTATAAAAACATTTCATATACCCACCTAATCATGAAGGTAATCACATCTATATCAGGGGAGGTCATCGTGCCTCTTCAGTCATCCTTCATCAGGCTCACAATTGAGTACAATGCCCCTTGTGGGATGTACCTTAGGAAACACCTCCAGCAACTGGAAAGACCCCAAATCTGCCTGATTAAACAAACTGCAGCTCCACACAGTGGCATACTGCCTGCCCAGAGGCAATCTGTGCCTGATGTATATAGCCATGTCCAACATGGAATCAATGCACATGCTGCACCTTGTAAAATCTGAATCCCATTGAGCTATGCACATGAGAGACCTGAACCTCAGCACTGAAATAATTAGGACATGCTGTAGTGATTGATCCATAACCCAGAAGCTCCCTCCACTCTTGAGTAAATTCACAGTCCAGGTTAGCCAGAGAGTCCCTCATTGACTCTCTTCAAGAGGAATCTTGATGAGTGGATGGCAGATTGTAGGTTTACCCTGGGTATCACTTTTATGTCACAGTTAGACAGAGGCACAGTATACTAACCTTGAAAAATGTCATGGCAAACTCCAGTTAAAATGTGTGTTGAAGGACAAACACACTCTGACTAGGATTAGAAATGCCCTAGGGCACATAGCCTAGTGTTTCTCAATGTTCACCCAAGTTGCGGAATACACTAGTAATGTTGGACAAGCCTGGTTTAAGTAGGCCATAGGTGAACAAAATGCAACATGGTCATACCTTAGTCTGGTGTGCACAGTATGAATATATAAAGCAGTGATGGGACTCAAACCCAGGATACTGTGCACCCAAGTGAAAGGGCTGAACCACTACACTATGACAATATTATAGTGTTTAGTCAGTATGAAAGAATGTTGACAAGTGTATGCAAACTGTCCCATGGAAACCCTGCAGGCACAGCATAATCCCTGTTGGGTTCAGACACAAAGCAGTTGGGCAGTAAGAACACAACATGACTTCCAACACACACACTATAAATGACAAATATTGTTCAAGTTCACACACAACCACAAATGTAGTGGACCTCAGATCTCAACATATGGAAAGGTCACACTGGGCATGCTCACACACTTTGATAAATGAGACATATGTCAGGCAACAAACCATGGAAAGCCTGAACTGGGCATGCTCACACACTTGGCCATGTCTCAGTATAGCAGTCAGACACACATATCTGGCATTTGTAT
Organism: Protopterus annectens; assembly: GCF_019279795.1. Lineage (NCBI taxonomy): Eukaryota > Metazoa > Chordata > Ceratodontiformes > Protopteridae > Protopterus > Protopterus annectens. Next base: position 1,274,298,010 of record NC_056745.1, read on the forward strand.
GTGTTAAGCCAGGAACCTCCCACAATAATCTGCCCAGTGCACACAGTTAAATGACAACAGAGGCATAAGTAATATACTGGAACCTTGCCATGATCAATCTTCCACAGATACACAAGTTGTTCATAGAAACAGGGAAAGCTATGGCAATAAAGACCTGCAAACAGTTTATCAGCAACAAATATTGTGCATCCCAAACATAAACATATGGGTGCAGAGGTCGATACTAGGCTGTTTGCCCTAGGGAATACATAAGCCTAGCCAGAGTGTATTTGGCATCTGCCTCCCCACTACAGTAGCCTACTGTGCCTCTGTAAAGTAGGTAACAGAAGGCACCATTTAAGGCTAGTTTGCTGTGCCTCCGTCAAGCAGGGACACAGTGGAGATCCCAGGGGATGAATTTGCAATGTCACATCCATGTGGCTGGAGTTTGCTGGAAGAGGGTTGGTGAGGGTCTATGTCTAACATTAAATGGGATTCAATTCCAGACTGAGTGGAGCCTTATCTGTAGTGTCTGGGCAATTTCACTGTCAAAACGTGCAAGTGATGATTTTAAGGGATTGAAGTGTCCTGCCAATACTGTTCAGAGATGTCTTCCCTCTGTGGGATATTGCTCTGTTATGTATTAGCTCACTCCTTCTGTTGTACAGCTTATATATGGCTGGTGTCAACCAGACAGGTCTCCTATTGTGGGGGAGTCTTGGTTTTATTTGGGATAGCATGATCAATGAAAACCTGCAGGTGCTCATAGAATGCATTAGTAAAGGATTCTGCAGATTGGGCTGTATAATCCTCCAGCACAGGGCCTTTGAAGTATTCCACCCCAGTCTTCACAAGTGCAAAGTCTGCTTTTCAGAAATACTTTGTTAGCAGTGATTTCCTTACCTGGGGGTGGGGATCGGATATGGACGTCCAGGGAAAGTTGGTTATGGTCATATCTTAACAATGGTGGTCTACCTCTGGTGTGGAACATAGAATCTCCATGTTGGTGACGATCAGGTCCAATATGTATTCCCCCTTGTGGCTGTGGTGACTGGTTCTGCCATAGCACATGGATTCACAAATTGTAGTGGCTGTAGGGTGATGTTGTTCAGGCCTGAGTAGTTCCCCCAGTCAATATTCCTGTACCTGAAGTTAACCACTGTAATGGCATATGTGAACACCTTCATATCCCACACTGTTCCCAGGGAAGCCAAGTGTGGTTCCTGGATATGGGAGGGGGTGGTCTGAACTACACACCAAACCAAAAGGCAGTTTTTCACAATGGTAGTTGTATATGTATGGCCTGTCATGCTTAGTGCAGTGGTAACAACCCAGAGGTGTGCATATCTGTGATGTATATAGGTTCATAGGTTCATAGGTTCATACTAGGCTATCTGCCCTGGGGCATTTATAAGCCTAGCCAGAGTGTGTGTGGCTTTCACCACCCCTTGGAATGAGAATACTATGCCCATTTAGGGTTTAGTTTACTGTGCCTCTGTGTAGTAGTGACACAGAGATGACCCCCGGGGAAAACCTACGAACTCCCATCCACTCGTCAAGATTTCTCTTGAAGAGAGTCAGTGAGGGGCTCTGCCTAATATGGACTGGGATTCTGTTCCAGAGTATAGGGAGCCTCTGGGTTATAAATCTGTCCCTTCAGCACGTCCTATTTATTTCTGTGTTGAGGTTCAAATCTCTCGCTCTTGTGGCTCTGGTGGATTTGGATTTTCTGAGGTGGAGCATGTCCATTAATTCCGGATTGGACATGGCCTTGTACGTCAGGCATAGATTGCCTCTGAGTAGATGGTATGTGACTGAATAGAGCTGGAGTTTCTTCAGCCGGGCAGCATATGACATATGTTTGAGACCCTTGATCCTCTTGGTGAGGTACTTTTGGGGTCTTTCTAACTGCTGCAGGTGTTGGGTAAGGTACATCCCAAATGGGGCATTGTACTCAATTATGCGCCTGATAAGGGAAGAGTATAGGGGCACGATGACCTCTCTTGATCTAGATGTGAATCCTTTCATGATAAGGTGGGTAATATAGAAGGTCTTCCTAACCACCTTGGCAATGTGAGTGTCAAATGAGAGGTTACTCTCAACTTGGGTCCCTAGGTCCCTGATTACTTCTTCCGTACTTAATGGATTACCACCTATGTGGTAATTTGTGGGTACTTTGTTTTTCTCAAAGGGTATGACTATACAGTTTTTGGCATTCAGTTTAAGGCCATGGCTCTGGCAAAAGTTATCCATTTCTACGAGGCCTTTCTGAAGGATGCTTGTGTCTGCTGGAGTATCAATTATGGCGCCCAGTTTGCAGTCATCTGCAAACTTTGTCAGCCACAATCCTCCTATGTTTGCTTGTACCTTGGAAAAATAAATGCCGAACAAGAGGGGTCCCAGGACCGAGCCCTGTGGGACACTGCTTGTAACTGGCTTAGAGACTGACATGGCTCCAGCAATTCTGACCTTGTGGGTTCTGTCCTTGAGTCAGTTTGCAACCCATCTTATAACATATGGGTTTACATTTAAGCTGGTGAGCTTGTCTATGATGCCTGAGTGGGGTATTGTGTCGAAGACTTTTGCAATATTAAGGTAGGCTGTGTGAACTGTCTTACCCTCATCAATGGCCTTAGTGACTGTTTCATAAAAGTCGACCAGGTTCAAAAGGCAGGATCTGCCCTTGACAAAGCCAAATTGGGTAGAATCCAGTGTCTGTAGGTCCCCAATGTCTTTGTTTATGAGTTCCATAATGATCCTCTCCATAGCTTTGCAGACCAGGCTTGTCAAGCTTATGGGGCGGTAATTTCCAGGGTCTGTAGAAGCACCTCCTTTGTGGAGTGGGACCACTGTTGCTGTATGCCATTCTTTGGGTACGTATCCTGTAGTAAGGCTAAGATTAAACAGCAGCCTTATGTGTGGGTTTAGTTCCTCTTGGAGTTCATGTAGCACGCAACCTGGGACACCGTCTGGTCCCATTGATGCTGTGTTTTTAGCTTTGGAGAGGGCGGCTCTCACCTGGGCATCTGAGATGTCAGGGAGGCTACACTCTGCTGGGATAGATATTTCTCCTTTTGGGGGGGAGGGGGGGAATTTGCACTGAACCTGTCTGCCAGTATGTTGGCAATGTCTGTGTGTTCAGTGTATTGTATGTCATTTTGGACTAACTCTGAGCATATCTGGGAGTTTCCACCCAGGTTTCTAACATAACTAAAGAAGGCCGTGTAATTGTCTTTAGTGTCTTTTGCGATTTTTCTCTCAAAGTTGGCCTTGGATGATTTTATGAGTGATCGTAGTTTTTTGCTAGTACTGATCAGAGATGCCTTCCCTTTTGGGGATTTTGCTCTGGCATGTAGTAGCTTGCTCCTCCTGTTGTACAGCTTGTTAATGGCTGGGGTCCACCAGACAGGACGCCTGCCTTTGGGGGAATTGGTCTTGGTTTTATTTGGGATTGCATGATCCATGCATTCTTGAAGGTGTCCGTAGAAAGCGTTTATAAAGGATTCAGTGGTGTGGGCTGTGGTTTCCACTGGCCCAGGGGCCTTGAAGGATACCACTTCAGTCTTAAGAAGTGTGAAGTCGGCTTTTGAGAAAGTCTTCACTGTGGTCTTTTGTGCTGAGGGTGGGGGCGGGATGTGGATTTCCAGTGAGATTAATTTATGGTCTGATCTCACCAATGAGGGGTATACTTCCGGTGTGGAGCATTGTGTCCCCATGTTTGTGATGATCAGGTCTAGTGTATTATCTCCTCTTGTGGGAGTGGTGACTAGTTGTTCCATCGCATTTGAGTTTATGAATTCTAGGAACCTGTGGACTAGGGTGTTGGGGCTTGAGTAATGCTCCCAGTCTATGTTTGGGTAGTTGAAGTCTCCCAATATGATGGTATTTGGAGGGACATTCATACTCTCCAGTGTCTTCAGGAAGGCTGAGTGGGGTTCCTGAGTTTGAGAGGGTGGCCTGTAGCATGCTACAAACTGTAGGGCAGTTTTGCCTATGGTTAGTTGCACATGGATGGTCTCCAATGCTTCGTGCATTGCCACTAACCTGGAGGTGTGGGTATCTTTGATGAATATGGATACTCCCCCTCCTTTTGTGGTTCGGTCCAAGTTTTGGGGCCGAAAAGCATGATGTGAGGTATAACCTGGTAGTGCTGGGGTGCTCTCAGGAGCCTTGAACCAGGTTTCAGTCGCTGCACAGACATCGATGTTCTCCATACTGAGGAGGGCTTCGAGAGCGTGCATCTTGAGGTTTAGACTTCTGGCGTTGAGCAGTATTACCCTTAGTTTTTTTCCACTTGTGTTTTCTAGGGAGGTGGGTTTGTCTTCTGAGCCTTGCCTAAAAAAGGCACTATGGGGGTGGCAAGAGCCTTGGCCAATATTCGGAAGCCCAGGGGTGACAGGTGCAAGCCATCCCTTGCGAAGCAGCGTGGCTTGTCAAGCATGTCATCCCAAGCAGACAGACATTGGATCCCCTTAGAATGACAACAGTAATTGAGCCAATTGTTAAAGCTGATCATTTTATCTTTGTACTGTGGCATCATTCTTGGTGAGGGTAAGATGCTGCTCAGGGTCAGGGTCATACTGGCCTGGGCTACATAATCAGAGAGCTCCTCTATGTCTCTTTTCATGTAGTCCAGGGAGGTACGTCTCAGGTCATTCACACCGGCATGGACAATGACTGAGTCATATTTGTACTTGCTTTGGAGTGACCTGAGTGCTTGTGTTATGTGGCAGATTCTAGCACCCGACAGGCAGCCTACTGTAACCTTTTCCTTGTTCAGTCTGGTGAGCGGGACGTCATTGTGTCTGACAATGGAGTCACCTATTACAAGTGTATCAGGCATGTTGTTTGGCCTTAAGGGCTGTGACTGTTTGGCACACTGACTTTGTGAACTATGTGTTGCATGTGCTATGTTTTGAGGTAGTGGTTGCTTGGATGTCTGCTTTGGAGGCCTCTGTTGTTTTGGTAGCTTTTTAATTAGAGCCTCCGCGTATGTTGCTGTGTGTTTATGTGTTTGGTTTGCAGTTGTGATAGGTCTATGTGAGACTGGGTTTGTGGTGTGTGTGGTTACCTTCTCCTCGAGAGAGCTCAGCCTCTAGTTTGGCTATATAGTTGCATCTCACATATATTTGTATTTGTTGGGAGGAGGAGAAGATTGTCTGTGTACATGAGGCAGTTGTAACATTGCCTCAAGATTCCCAGATTCACCAGCTGAACTGGAGAGGACACCAGTAATTGACCCTTCGACATGCTAGAATAGTGTAAGGGATTGCTGTGTAACTGAGTCAGAAAGGACCTATAGGGAAATGGGTACTCAAGGGGACTGTAGGTGGATGTAGTGCTTTCTTTTTGTTTCAGAGTGCTTTACCTGTGTAAAAATTCTTTAGGAGCAAGTGCTGGGCTTTTCAGATAGAGAATAGACTGTTTAGATTGAAAGTAGAGCAGTTCTAAGGGAAAAACTGAAGAGCATATGAATATGGATACACTCTCTGGTTGTGTTGTGTGTTACAAGTCCTGTGTTCACAAAGCATGGTATAAAACATAACCAGGCAGTGCTGATGTGCATATGTGACCCTGAACTAGGCATCTGTTAATGCATATATATTGTTATCCCTCATACTGAGGGATAGTAATAGATGTACATACCTCTTTGTAAAAACTGATGTCAGCACCCTATAAATACTGCAGGAGAAATAAAGCCACTCAGTAATGTGAATAGCATGCTGCGCTAATGCATCTCTCTCAAGTGTCATAACATAGTTAGATAGCGGTTTGAATCCTGCAACTGCTCTGTGTGTGTGTTGGGGAGGCAGGGAGTGTGCTTGTGTGCAATTCTCTTTGAACTAAATGTTCCTTTTGACAACTGGAATAACACACTACATGATGTACATTCCTCTTTGTAAAGACTGATGATGTCAGCACCCTATAAGTAGAGCAGGAAAAGAAAAAACACAGAATAGTGCGCTGTGCTAATCCATTTCTTTTAAATGTCATAACATAGTTAGGTAGGGGTTTGAATGCTACAAAAGCCATGTGTGCGTTTGTCACACAGTTTGTCAATGTGTGGTGGGTTTTGCTTTTATTATTGCATGACATATAATTATAACAGTAATTGCGATGCACACATTGGGTATGTGTGTGTCACATACAGATATGTACCTGTGACCTTCAATAGTTCCTATGTGTGAAGCCCGCCTCATATGAATACAGTTGTTACCTGTGCCAGCATGTCCTGCAGATTCCCAGACTGTACGCCATACATGTATGTTGTTGACAATGCAGGCTACTGCAGTGATCTGTGTCCTAGGCCAACTGGGTGACACACACTCATGAAAGCTGTGATATATTAATGTGGGTGAGGGTTCATGTCTGAAGTATATGTCACACATGTTATAAAACAGCAAAGTCTGTGAGTAATGGACATCCAGTGTAGGTGTATGGCAACTGTTGCTGATATGCATAAAGACACCTTCTTGCTTAGGCGATACACCAAGGGACTGTACAATACCTTTGGAAATGTGAATATCACAGGATAGACAAGAAAACACTTGTCCATATGTACACACCATTACCCATTCTACATGATGGGTGCTGCCACCTACATGGTACTACTGGAATATTATGTTAAGTACATGCTGATGACAAAGTTACAGTTGCATTACAGTAATAGAGCATGGCTTGGACAACAGGTATCTATCTGTATGATACCCTTCTGGTGGTCATGTGTGTCATGTGCAGACTGCATTGTAGGCCACTGTATACATTTCCAGTCGTGGATGAACATCGCTACTGTGTTGGCATGTATGTGAGACTGCTATATGCCAAACAGTATTCTTCCCAGGGATGTGTGGGGCTCAGTAAGAATGACTACTGGTAGAGTGTAGTACTGCAGGGATATCATTGACACTGGGTTTCCTACATCTGTGTATCAGTTGAGGATACATCATGTAATAGGTTCATAGGTTCATACTAGGCTATCTGCCCTAGGGCAGTTATAAGCCTAGCCAGACTGTGTTTGTCTTTCGCCACCCATTTTAAATGTATTTTCATATGGCCTTTTTACAGGTTAATATACTCAGCCTCTGTGTAACAGTGACACAGAAGTGAAACCCGGGGTAAACCTACAATCTCCTATCCACTCAGCAACAGTCCTCTTGCAGAGAGTCATTAAGGGACTCTGCCTAACCTGGACTGTGATTTTATTCCAGAGTGAAGGGAGCCTCTGGGTTATGAATCTGTCCCTCCAGCATGTCCTATTTATGTAAGTGCTGAGGTGTAAGTGTCATGAGCGCATAGCTCCATGGAATTTGGCTTTTCTGACGTGCAGCATGTCCATTAATTCCAGGTTGGACATGGTTCTATATGTCAGGCATCTTTTGGAGCCCTTTGATCCCCTTAGTGAGGTACTTTTGTGGACTTTCCAGTTGCTGCAGGTCAGGTCTCTGGTAAGGTACACCACAAAAGGGGCATTGTACTCAATTATGGGCCTGATGAGGGATGACTGAAGAGGCACGATGACCTCCCATGATCTAGCTGTGAATCTCTTCATGATTAGGTGGCCTATAGAAACTGTCTGTGTAACCACTACAACCATGTGGTTGTCAAATGAGAGTTTGCTATCAACTCGGGTCCCCAGGTCCCTAATCATGTGTACAGTACTTAATGGCTTACCACCTATGTGTTAATTTGTGTGCACTTTGTTCTTGACAAAGGGGATGACTATACACGTTTTGGCATTTAGCTTGAAGCCATGGCTCTGGCACCAGTTGTCTGTTTCTAAGAGGCCCTTTTGTAGGATGCGTCTGTTGGCTGGTGAGTTGATTATGGAGCCCAGTTTGCAGTCATCTGCGAACCTGCTCAGCCACAGTCCATCTGTGTTGGCCTGTACCTCAGAAAATATATACCAAACAAGAGAGGTCCCAGGACTGAACTCTGTGGGACACCACTTGTAACCGGTTTGGAGTGTGACATGGCTCCAGCAATTCAGACCATGTGTGTTCTGTCCATGAGCCAGTTTGCAATCCATCTAGTGACATAGGGGTTTATAGTTATGCTGGTGAGCGTCTCTATAATGCCCGAGTGGGGTATTGTATCGAAGGCTTTTGCGAGGTCCTGGTAGGCTGTGTTGAACACCTTCCCCTCGTCACTGGCCTTGATGACTGTTTCAAAGACATCAACCAGGTTTAAGAGGCAGGATGTGCCCTCAACAAAGCTGAACTGGGTAGGATCCAGTGTCTGTAAGTCCCCAATAGCTTTATTTATGAGATCTATGATGATCCTTTCCATAGCTTTGCAGACCAAGCTAGTCAGGTGTATGGGGTGATAGTTTCCAGGATCCGTTGAGGCACCACCTTTGTGGAGAGGGATCACTGTTGCTGTATGCCACTCCTTGGGTACATATCCTGTAGTAAGGCTGGGATTGAACAGTAGTTTTATGTTTGTGTTCAGTTCTTCTTGGAGTTCATGTAGGATGCAGCCTGGGACACTGTCTGCTCCCATTGATGCTGTGTTTTTGCTTTGGAGAGGGTGACTGAGCATCTCAGATGTCAGGGGGGCATCACTCTGCTGGGATATATATTTGCCCTTGTGGTGGGGAGGGGGGTGAGATGTTTGTGCTGAACCTGTCAGCAATGATGTTGGCAATGTATGTGGCTTAGGTGTATTCTTTGTCATTTAGGACAACTTCTGAGCATATCTGGGAATTCCCACCCAGATTCCTAACATAAGTAAAGAAAGCCTTGTGATTATCCTTAGTGTCTAGTGCAATATTTCTCTTGAAGCTGGCCTTAGATGATTTTATGCGTGCCCATAATGTTTTCAAAATACTGATCAGAGATGCCTTCCCTTTGTGGGATATTGCTCGATCATGTAGTAGCTTCCTCCTTCTATTGTTTTCTGTTATGTGGCTGGGGTCCACCAGAAAGGATGCCTGTCTTTGGAGGATTGGGTCATGGTTATATTTGGAATTGCATGATCTGTGCATTCCTGAAGGTGTTCATAGAATGCGTTTATAAAGAATTCAGCAGTATTTTCCACAGGCCCGGGGGCTTTGAAGGATTCCACTTCTGTCCCGGTTTTGAGGTGTGTGGAATTTGCTTTAGACAACTTTTTCACTGTGGTTTTCTGGGCAGGGACTGGGGCTGGTCTGTGAATATACAGTGAGATTACTCTATGGTCTGATCTTACCAGTGAGGGATGCACTTCTGGTCTGGAGCATAAAGTCCCCATGTTGGTGATAATCAGGTGCAGTATGTTTTCCCCCCTTGTGGGAGTGGTAACAAGTTGATCCATAGCATTTGAGTTTATGAATTCTAGGAACCTTTGGCCTAGGGTGTTGGAGCTACAGTAATGTTCCCAGTCTATGTGTGGGTAGATGAAGTTGCCCAATATAATGTTGTTTATAGACACCTTCATATTAACATGTGTTCTTAAGTAGGCCAAGTGGGTTTCCTGGGTTTAGGAAGGTGGTCTGTAGCAGGCTATGAACTGGAAGGCAGTTTTACCCACTGTTAGTTGCACGTGGATAGTCTGTGATGCTTCATGCTGTGGCACCAACCTGGGGGTGTGGGTATCCTTGACATCTATTGATACTCACCCTCCTTTTGTAGTTAGTTCCATGTTTTGGGGCTGTAAAGCATGGTATGAGGTGTAACCTGGTAGTGCTAGGGTGCTCTTGGGAGCCTTGAACCAGGTTTCTGTTATTGCACAGATATCAACATTCTCCATGCTGAGTAGAGTTTGGACTGCATGCATCTTGCGGTTTAGATGTCTGGCATTGAGTATCATTACTTCCAGTTTCTTATCCCCTGTGATACCTATGTAGGTGGGTTTGTGTTTTCAGCCTTACCACCAGAATGCAAACATGTGCAGACATTACACTTTTGGAATTAACACTGGTGTATAAAAAACTACAATGACAATCATACTGTTAATGCATCAGGCATGCTGGGATATACCCACATTGATATCATTACACTGTACTGTAAACAACATGATAATATTACTACAGTGCTAAGTAGTCACCCTGTACATCAGCACCATGCTATCCTGTTCCTGCATCAATGTTACAGATTGCAGGAGGTGGCACAGTTTCATCATATGCACAGGGTGTGTACTTGGTATGCCAGAGTCTGCCATTGACACATCCAATCAACATGTATGTGTGTGTGTGTTAGTGAGGGACAATAGTACAAAATGGGGCAATGTTGATGCGGTGTGTGTGTGTATGTGTTAGCCCTAGGTGTTAGCATTATGCATGTGTGTATGCATGCACACAGTTCCACCACATGGCTGCCATATACGGGTGTTTGTGGACAGCCACAGATTGTACCTGCCAGGTCATAAAGATCACTGTCTCTGGTCATGGACACTATACCTGTGCCTGGCAGGGGTGCTACGGACATTATCAGGTACTAAGCCAGATTGGGTACTGTCATCAGAAGCAGTTGGTTGATGACTGGACACATGTCCCTGCTGGGACTGTCCAGAGCCATGTGCACACGGTCTTCTAGGATGGTCTGATGACAGCACAGACCCAGCATTGCTGGGGCTGGTATTGGCACTATGGGAGCGGCTGCGGGTTTGTTGTCATCCGTGACAACTGCCAGCTGATGATGTTGCTGGCATACGTCCACGTCGATGACTCAACCTTCCTGCATTGCCCTGGCTCATGGACATGTAGTTGTGGAACAGATCTAATGTGTCCCCCCAACGTCTGTCAATGACCTCGCCAACAGTACGGATGGCAGCCGCAACGTCATGCATAGTGTCATTCATAGCAGTGCGATGTGCTCTAAGCTCCCTCAGACCCAGTCTGGTGTATCATTCCATATGTGCCTGTGCCTGCATTACAGCCCGGAACATAGCTGAAGTTGAAAGACCTCTGTTGGCACATCTGACAGGGGCAGTATGACGATGGATGCTCCCACGAGAACCCCTGGACATTTGCCTGTGTGGTACCATGTCAGGACTCTGGCCATGGCTGCTGTGAGGGGATGCATGTGCCACTGATACCACATTACCCTGGTCAATGCCCACTGTATGCTGTCCCTCAGCTAAGGACATTGGTGACAATGGACGTATCGGCAGGATTACTGTGCGCATTGATGGGGTTGACTGCTGTGTACTGTCGATTGGCTGACCAACAACAGACCCTGTCACACCTCCCTGTGCCATTACACATGTATCATCATTATCACTATCCCCAGCAGTGGCTTCAGGTTCCCTGCTGCACGCCAACAGAGCAACACCAGAACCTGTGAGAGGAAGACAGGAAACACAGTTTATAATGTGTACACAATGTTACCACAGATGCACACGGGCACATGCACACATGCACACATGCACACCGGCACATGCACACATGCACACGGGCACATGCACACATGCACGCATGCACACGGGCACATGCACACATGCACACATGCACACATTCACATGGGCACATGGGCACATGCACATGCACATGCACACGGGCACATGCACACATGCACACGGGCACATGCACACATGCACACATGCACACGGGCACATGCACACATGCACACGGGCACACATGCACACTCCTCAGTACAGCAGATACAAACACACACACACCTGCAATCCAACACATACACAATACTGCTTGAGAGTATTATAAGTATTAATATTATTATTAGTATTAATAGTATTGTTATTACACACTCACCAGCATGGATTGGCTGCCTTGCTGTTACTCCAGAGGGACCTGCACAAATAAGAGAGTTATTGTCAGTGGCCACAACTGTGCCATTGATACTGTGAGTATGATACAGTACAGTAGTACAACAGTTGGCTTTCACAGGTATACTGATGATATTCAGAATATCAATCTTGCACAAGAATAGGCAGGATAACAGCTACACACACAGTACACATCTCACACATGCATGAACTACCAGGGCAGAGAACAGTCAACTACAGATATGGCATGTTACCTGCACACTCCATGTCCACATGCTGGGTGGCTCCAGCCTTCATCATGACACATGTCTGTGGATGTTGTTGTTGTTGCCCTAGAGCCACAACACTTAGGAGGAGCTCCTCCACTCTGGTGAGGGGGGGTGGATAGGTACCCCACCACCTGTGGCAAGCTGTTGTCTGTGGATATCAGACGCACGCTGACGGACATTTCTAATTAAATCACTGCAGTGATGGCGTACCTGCTCATATGTCCGGTTATGCATGTCTATGTCATTTACCCGACTGACAAGGTCTTGCCACAGTGCAGCCCTCTCCTGCTGGTTCTGGCTGGTCCTGGAAAACAGTGTGGAAAAATCCTGCACCAGGCTCCGGTGTATCTCCTCATCCTCTGCAGCTGAATAACAGGGGTTGCACTGATGCACCATCGTCCTGGAAGGAAAAATAAAATATGTGAGCAAGTAATATGGCACACGTAATACTCTACTGTACTGATATCATTGAACTGCCATATATAGCATCTGTCCATCTATCAGGGGATACACATGTAAATTATCACATATCAGTGCTCAGCCAGCAACTGTGTGACAGTGCCTGGCACACTCCATACAACAAACTAGTATACACCAGCACTCGGCACACTGTTTGAGGTACAATGCCCAACCTCACACTGGGGGTATGTATCAAGCTAACGGATGGAGAATACTGTCATCCCATGCAATGCATGCAATGCACATTTACAGTTTCACTGGTAATCCACCCTAGTCTTTGCTGCCATACCCCTACCTACACCGCAGTCGTACACAGGGAACTACAGCACAACATATGGCAATGTAGTATGTTTGTATCCCAATAACTGACACATCCTTCTCTGGCCTCACACCGAGGGCACACACTACCATGACAGACACAAAGTCATGCTGAGCAATCACACCATTACAGACCTTGCACACAGTCAGTGTTACACTCATTCCACCTCACATAGTTGGTATTGCAATGAGTACATGTGTGTGTGTGCATTGTGTCATAGGTAGGTACTATGCTATTGGCCCTGGACCTATGGCAGCATAGCCTAATGCTACCCTGCCCCTTGGGACACACGTAATGTGATTGTACTTGCTCCTATCAAACAGTTACACAGAGGTGACTCATACGGCATATTACCTATCTCCATAACATTCATCAGGGGTATGTCTGACATCTACTAATAAGGAGCCTTGCTTGTTAATGCTGGGTGGTTTAGTCCAGGGTATGGCTTATTTGTGGATAGGAACCTGTACCTCCAGCATGTGCTCTTTACTGCGGTGACAAGGATGAGGGTCATAGGTCATTTAGGCTGGACAGATTGTGAGGTGTTACCATGGTGGTTGGACAACTGGTATGGGTGTGACATAACTCTGTATATCCAGCAGTGGTAACCTCTGTGTAGGTTGTATGAAAGGCACTCTATCTGTGGTTTTGCCAGTCACTCTGCATAGGGAATGTGTTTGAGGGCATTATCACTCTTTGTTAGGTATGTCTGTGGCCTTTTCCCTTGCTGTAGTTGTCATGGGAGGTACATACCGTGTAGGACATTGTGAGGTGTAGAGGGGTACACTGACCTATGTTTCCCTAGCTGACACACCATTTGTGATGACACGTACCATGTACAGGGATTACAAGACAAGTGTGCCACTGTGAATATCATATTGTACACTTGTTTCCCATGTTCCTCTCTGACACCTCCAGTAGTAGGCAGGCAACCACCTATGTGGTAGTTAGTGGTTAAAGTGTTTTGGAATGGGGTATGGTACTCCAGTATCCACACTGGTGTTCAGTCCATGCCTTCCTCACCAGGAACCTGTTGCAGTACATCTGCCCCCATGTGCCTCTCTCACTCTCTCTCTCTCTCTCTCTATATATATATATATATATATATATATATATATACATATATTCATATACATACATATCTATAGACATTCATATCTGTCTGTATATGTGTATGTATCTATATATATCTGTATATGTATGTGTCTATTACATCTATATGTATATACATATTCTATCTATCTATATATGTATATCTATTTATACATACCTCTCTATCTATGTACATATATATATATATATATATATATATATATATATATATATATATACATACACATGCACATACACACACTAACATACTTCTAAACATCCATTGCTGTATAACCTACATTGTACATTGTACTACAACCTACATTGATATGTGCACATAGCAGCCTTCAACTACATATGTATGTCCAGCCTTCACTAACAGTTGCAGTATGTCCCTTGCCCTATGCACATCTTCATATACATATAGATACAGACTGCTAACACATATGGAGGGTTCACAGTATGTAGATTATTAGATTATGTAGTTTACATTACCTTTGTTTCTGACAGCTTTTTTGGATGGCTGGCTTGCTGGCTGGCTGGCTGGCTTGATGGCTTGATGGCTTGTTTTTTTTTTTTTTTTTTTTTGGTCTCTCTCTCCCTCCAGTGGCTGCAATGATATTATTGCATGTGTGGACTGGCAGTACAGGCTGCTTTTGTAGGTATCTGCACATGTGCATGTGATGGCCTCTGCACCAATTGTTGGCCAGCATTTACTAATTGTATGCAGCCTGCTGTGTGGTAATTGCAGTTCTCACTGTGATTTCAGGACAGTGCTATAAAATGTTAGGTTAGGTAGGCATAGGCCTTTCAGTTTAGCAAGGTGGGGACCATGCTGGTTTGCTGTGGACACTGTTGTGTCAGTCAAAAGGTTGGTATGTCTCTCATATCTAAGGCTGTGTTGTAGCCACTGAAATGCATGTTGTACTGAAACCTGACTGTTGCTTCTTGCAGTTCATTCTTCTCAGTTTGTATGTTAAGTCACACCTAATAATGCTAACACTGTTTACATGGGAGTATGTACTTTCCTGTGGGACTCGTGGATTAACTGGTATACAACAGTAGCTCTTGCAATGTGTTGCTATGGCTTCACTATTTTGCCTTTACATTCACTCCTTGAAGGCCTGATATTTGTCTTTACTGGAATGTGTTGCTATGGCTTTCCTATTTTCCATTTACATTCACTCCTTGTAATGCATGATATATTTCTTTCAGCAGCAATTTCTTATATGTTTGGTGTGGTTTGGTGACACTGCATGCAGTCTGGTGAGGCCAAGGTCTGGGGTTTGACACTGACAAGGGTATCTTATTTTGCTGAGCAGTAGTAGGGCCTTGTAACTTGTAATAACAGTTATGAATATCAGGCACATGCAGTGCTTGTAAACTGCTATACTGTCCTTAGTTTGTTAGATGGCTACATCCTTTGATATTTCTGGGTTGTACTCCTACATGAGGGTGTGCTTGTGGAAGCAATTCTACAGCTATTTGCAGAGTGTGTAACAGCAGACAGGCTCATATGCCTGTGTGTTTCTGACACTTGCAGGCCTCAGATACTCTCGGGTATATATTTGAGCAGCCTCAGGGAATGGTACATATCAGTGGGATACACCCATGATATATTTCAGATATTCTGCAGTTGTGACTGTGGGGTATTTTGAGCATATGTATTACTACACCATTTCTGACATGCAATTAGTGTGTACTTTAACTTATTGACAGTCACCATTACGTGGGAATTCCCAACCTTTCTGCCTACTGTTAGTACATTTTGCAGGGAGTCAGTGGGGCACAGGTAACATTTTTTGACAAATGAAGGACATCCCTGTAAATCAGTCACAGTTGGGATGTCTAGCCTCATACCTATTCAAATATGGTGGTGTTTATCCTGCTATGTTACCGTGTGTGATTTGTAAGGTGCTACTCTAACATTATTACCTCCTAGCATGGCTGTTTCTCTTATCACACTAATGTAATGCAATTCCACAAGAACTGCCAGTAAAGATACAGGAAACAAGCTTTGTGTAATGGCCTTCCTATATTCCCTTTACATTCAGTCCTTCTATGTCATGATATATTGCTTTCAGCACCAAGTTCTTGTATATCAGTTATGGCTTAGTGGTAAGTCATGCAGACTAGTGTTTCCAAGGTCCTGTGTTCGAGACTGACAGGGGAATTTTATTTTGCTGATGAGCAGACTACAGGCCTTGTCATACAGAGTGACTAAGGCACTTTTAAGCAGTTGTAAGCGGGTTTGCGCTGGTTTGCGCAATGCTCACGCATGCACACAGTCGCTTAGCTATGCGCACACTCGCTTAGCTAAGCGCACACAAGCGCACACCCGCTGACTACTGCTTAAAAGTGCTTACTCCCGCACTAATTTATTTTAAAGAAAAGAAAATGGGGAGATAGGAAAGTGGAAAAAAAGGGGGCACAAAGAGGGTAGGACAGTAGAAAAACAAGCTCGGGATGTGCAGGAAGGATGTAGGGAAGGCCCATAGCTGCCCATTTCTTTACCAGCAACAGCTGTGCATATGTGTGAAATTTGGTGTGAAGTTTGAAACCTTCCACCCCTGAGAGAGGGGTGAGGACAACAAAATATGTTTTACAGCCAATGTTAATTATCAGTTGACATGTCCAGCAGACATGTCTGCAAAATGGGCAGCTATGTATGGGGCGTAATTTTTTTGTGGGAACAAAGTGCCCTTTTTTTATTTTTTTTCAGGTGAGAGTGGAATGTGAAGTACAGAAAGTAGGTATATTTGGGGAGGTAGGTTGGGGAGGTTAACAGACAAGACAAACAAGACGCATACAGGGGCGGAGTATGACACATGTGGGGGGTAAACACAATTGACGGGGACAGATGTTTGGATATCGCGAGCCC
Organism: Protopterus annectens; assembly: GCF_019279795.1. Lineage (NCBI taxonomy): Eukaryota > Metazoa > Chordata > Ceratodontiformes > Protopteridae > Protopterus > Protopterus annectens. Next base: position 1,274,314,709 of record NC_056745.1, read on the forward strand.
ATGAGCCCACAGATGGCAACAGTGGAACTGAGATCCCCACTCATGGGCAGTTACCACTGCGCCTTCACTGCCCAGGACGGGGCTGTGCTGGGGGCTGTATAGGATGGGCAGGTACACCCGTGAGTTGCGCCACCCTCGCCTCGAGCTGGCGTAGGGGATCAAGCACAGCATGCCTGATCTCGCTGCTCACCACAGACCGGACACTATGGAGGGTGAGTGGACGTTCTCCTCCGGCCATGCTTGCAGAGGGGGGGTGAGCCCCACCCCCTGCAGCGCTTCCACCCGAAGGTGGCACAGGGCCACCGAAGGAGGTTCCGGCCTGGGCACTGGTGCCAGGTGCACTCGCCAGCTGAGGTGGGAGAGGTGGGTCCGCTGGAACCCGCCTTCCCTGTTGTCCTATGTTTAGCAGTATTTTATGACATTTTGGGTTAGTAACAAACGACACCATTCAAAATTAGTTGTAACAGCATGCATCAGTATTCCCATTAACCAAACACCCATGAATTCCAAACATTGAACAGCAAGCATAACACATGCATATTTAGAACAACAGTACACAATCCAACAGCATGCACGGTTGATTGATGGCAAAAGGCCATCAGGTTTGGATTTGTGAACAGGGCAGATGCATCAATGTACATGCAGATATGTATGAACCAACAGGACAAATGTCCATGGGAATTTATTGTGTATACACATACCCAGTTTGGTGTGGAATGACATCATTTGTGAAAATGGGGTAGGGTGAAGAAATATTACATTAACAACTTAAACTACCCATACATATGCTGTACATTCCTAGTAGCTGCAGATATATATCCCCTACATGTCTTTGTACAGTTTCCTATATGTAACCTTAGGAATGTTGGTGATGGGAATGTTACTGCTACATTAATATACATTCTATTTTTATTCATACATGTTCATATCTGACTGTGTTCAGGTACAGCATCCTGCTACATTTGATTTATATGGCTCTAGACAACTGTGGATGTTCAGTATTTCATACAACCATACTATCTCCATATTGCAAGGGTACAGCACCATATCCAAATTGTGGGACAGACACATTCCACGTTCAGTACTTTATTACACCCATTTCACTCTTTGGTTGTGGCTGTCGCATTCATTTCATTATGTGCTGACTGCAGTATAACTTTATTCCAGACTTATTACAGCTTTCTTGGTCGATTCATACCCTCTTTCTCACACTCTCACTTGTTTTATCTTTACAATTCAAGATGGTACTTAATTCTAGGCGTTATTAACATTTCTTACTTGGTTACAACAATCCTTTCCAACAGACTCACTTATTTCATATGGCAGATTTTAAAAGGGGATGCATTTGACACATGTCTATCCTTTGTAGATTGATTACCAGTCATTTGCAGGGTGAAGCAGTTATCTGATATTAAAATACAGGTGGAAACTCTATTTCAGACTTGTTTAATGTTTATTTCTGGATTACAGGATGCATCACTTATCTAATCTTACAGTACTAGCAGAATCTTTCTTCAAGGCTTATTTGAACTTTATTAATATGTAACAGCACTGAACTCTTTTACAAGCGGTCTCACTTATATTCTATAACAATTCCAGCAAAATTATTACTAACCTGCCTGGTGGCGCAACCTCACCAGCCTATCAGCATAGGCTCACTGATACATGGAACGGACACCTGCAGCTGTAATATAAATGAAGTAATATTGGAACATACATCTCCATAATATAGGCTAGGATAATTTCTTACATACTTAATTACATGGATACTTACTCAGTAGTGGGGCGTTGGGCATTTGCTGGGCCTCCTGGATCCAACGGTTCAGTTGGTCCTGCTTATGTCTCTTCAGGTCTGCATGGTGGTGATGGACCTGTTCATCAGTCCTTGGTATGCCTGTGGCACTGGTGAGATCATGTGCCAACCAGTTCCATGCCTCTGCCTTGTATGCACCCCAGTGAACCTGTCCCTGCATGAGTTGAGCCTCATGATCATGGACTAGGAGCCAAACCATATATTTGGACTCCTCAGCACCCCACCTCTGGGCTCAAAAGTAACTTCCCTCTCCTGCACCTGCCATCCTGACTGCAAATGGGTACCACAATCAGTTATGCTGTGTATTCCCGCCTATGGGGCTTATATATGCCCGTTTTCCTGCACTTATCTGTGATTGGCCATTTTGGATATTTATCAGCTTAAGAAAACCTGCTTTGTAATGCTTCTATTTCCATTCATTCCTGTATATATGCTAATACTGCATTTCTCAGTACAACTGTCATGGCTTAGTGGTTCAGTACTTTGACTATGGTGCACAGTATCCTTGGTTCGAGCCTGGGAATTGCTTTTTTTTTTACTACTGTCTGGACAGGGTAGGAGGTGTGTCTGTGTAAAGGCAGTTTTAATACAGCTTGCTCGACGTTGCCCGCCGGTAAGCTGGTTGGCGCACTGCGCAGCTCCGCGCAAATGGCTTATGCTGGGTAACGCATTATTTGGCTATGAGCACGCATATTACGTTGTGTGAAGTGCAGCTATGGGCACTCATTTTAAGTGTGTTAAAGCGGTGCTCAACTCCGGGCACTCATATTACACCTGTTAAACCGCTGCTCACCTGTGGGCAGTCATATTACACTTGTTAGACCGCTGCTCACCTATGGGCACTCATATTCAGATTTGTAAAGCCTTGCTCAGCTATGGGCACTTATACATTTTTTTTATATTTTCTTATGTCGGATTTCTTCAAAATACATGGCCCATTTCATTACATTTTACTTAAATTATAGTTATATATATATATACATATATGTCAGGGGATTGTTTCATGCTTATTTAAATAAAAATAGAAAATGATGTTGTGGGGGCTCGAACCGTGACTACCTCCTCTTTGGCCAATGTCTCTACCGCTACGCTATTGCTACTTGGCTTAATTTGCATATTTAGATCTTATATGCTTTTCAATGACTGCTAACTGTGACTGAGCGGAGATCATACATGCACAAACGAGCGCAACTACGGGCAAACATTTTAGAAATTATAAAAAAAAAATTAAACTGCTATTTTTATGTTTTACATTACAGTTGGGTTTATAGTCTGTGGGGGCATTTGTGGTGTTGTGTTCCTTGACATTTCCGCGGACTCGCTCGTGGGAGTTTACTTTCAGGACTCTGACTCTTCTGGGGACGTGTTCCTTTGCAGAACTCGGCATTCGGACACGCCCCCTACTGTCCTACACGGACCGTGTTAGCCTAGGGTGTGATTCAGCATGCCCTCATGAATATACATGGCATGCTGACGTCATATCATTAGACTGCAGCCTCCATGTAAGACATATTAACTCTTACACGGAGGTTTCGTGAATCCTGCCCATTCACTCCTACATAAGTCAACACTGCAAATAAAATGTGGTGTCATGCTAAGCAACATGTATACATGCAGCATGTAATTCAGACATTTTAGCATGAAATCGCTCAATGGCATCAGATTGATTACATTTAGATTTTTGGAAATGCTGAAATACACTGGAAAAAGAGAAACCAGGAGGTGCTGAAAAGTTAACAACTTGAAAAAGCTTCCCTTGAAAAAGTTCTTGAGTACAGCCTGGGTCCAGTTACCTTCAAATGCAAAGTGACTTCTATATATTGGCTACAGGTGCATTTTTAACCCTAAAGTGCCAAAGTGAATGTTTTAAGGTTTTGTCATCTAGAATTCTGCACCATTTCTCGAGTGCCTATTTTTGTAGGTGTATATGTATATTTACATTGGTTTGTGTTTGTGTGTGTATGTTTGGGAGTTTTGGTGTTTGTGCATGTTTGTGTGGTTTGTGTGTATGTATGTATGTGTACGTGTGTTTGTGCATATTGCTGTGTGTGTGTGTGTGTGTCTATGTGAGCAAATGTGTGTATGCATATGTGCATATGTGTTTTTACATGTGTGTGTGTGCATGTGTATCTGTGTGTGTGTCTGTGTGTTAGTACATATAGGTATGCATGTATGTGTGTGTAATATATACATGCAGACTCAGAGGTGCAGCAATTAACTTTGCTGTCTCATGTCACTTGGGGCTCCAGTTCAGTTCTCAGCTGCTGTCCCTTCTGTGTCAAGCCTACAAAGCCTTCATGTTGGCTTTTGCTACATGTTCTGGATTCTTGCCATATGCAAAAGATGTTCCATAGGTGAACTAGCATTCCATAGGTGTGGGAACTGTGTGACAGTGTGCACCATGAGATGGGTGGGTAACCCACCGAAAACTGGTTATTATGACTTGAATCCGTGAGAGCCAGGATAGACTCTTAGCTTCACTACAACTCTAAAATGAATAAAGCATGCACTCTGTGCACAGTTTCACAGAATATACCATTCACCTAATGGAATATTTTAATTTCTTTTGAATGCAGGAGAAACTATCCCAACTGAAATGTGCACCAGAGAATGAAGAAATGTGAAGCATCAGCTCAACCAAATAATAAGCAAAGAACTGTTATGTTCCATACAGATTTTGCTGAACTGTGTCAGGCACCTTTGTTAAACTAACAAACACTGAAATTGCTATGATACTGCTTGCAAGGGCAGATATGCACTGCACTTCTATGATGTTGATCAAATTCCCTTACAGCTTGTATCACAAACTGCTGTCTCCCTCACTTCAACTTTGCTATGATTTTAATATATAAAATATATATACACACATAACATACACACACTCATATATATATATATATATATATATATATATATATATATATATATATTTAAACTTTTTGCTATTTTGGAAGGAACATAGACACTAGACTATCTTTTGTGTTTTCATCAGTCTTTTATTCATTTAAATCACATTTTGAACGCTTTCATTCATTGCAAAATTTTCAGACAAACTTCATCAGAAGATAACTTAAAGTGAACCTAGGCTTATTGTTTAACTGGTGTTGCGAGTGGGGGATGGGTTAAGGAGTTCCCTAATCCATGAACCTAGACTTATTGCTTAACCGGTGTTGCGAGTGGGGGATTGGTTAAGGAGTTCCCTAATCCATGAACCTATGCTTATTGCTTAACTAGTGTGGTGAGCGGGGGCTGGGTTAAGGAGTTCCCTAATCCATAAACCTAGGCGTATTGTTTAACTAATCTGGCGAGTGAGGGATGGGTTATGGAGTTAACTAATCCATTTAAGGACTCTGGTTATGCTCAGGATTTCATTTAGTCCTGGGGTTGTGTCTGCTCTTAGTTGTATCTGCCATTTTAACTCTTTAACTGACAGTAAATTGCTTGTGCTTCAAAAGGGGTCGGTAGTCCCTAGGGGGTCTGTCACTTTTTCAATTGCTGCAAATTGGAATCCAGAGAACTTCCTGATGGCTCCCACATGCATGGCCGGCCTTAGGCATAGACGAATTAGGCAACCACCTAGGGCGCCATACAGACTGGCCTCAAAAGGGCGCAATTTAATTGATTTAACTTACTTCACATTTCTTTATATCTTTTCCACTTTTCAGTTTCAGCGCCCCCCGCCCATACTGTAGGCTAGCAATTGCACCCTCCCCCACTTCCATAGTAGTCCAAAGCATGATTCCACAGTACATAGCATGGCCCCTTACTATGTTCTTCCGTTCCCTCCCCCTGCATCTATGTGATGATTCTCAGTGGCTTATCTTCTTGAGCATTATTTAAAGCATCCAATCAGTGGTGCTTTTGTACCACTGATGTCCCTGGCTACTGCTCCAATCGACTGTATATAACTCAGCTCATGCCCACCTCTCATTCCTTTCTTCATTGACAAGATAGAGTAGAGGCGGGTGCATTTGTTGGGTTTCGGTACTTCCTGGTTCTGATCTCTGGACGTGTGTGAATCATTGGTGGTCTGGTTCTCTTCACCACATGGGCCTACAAACAGCAATTTTGGGATTTATGTTTTGTGCATCCCTTGTTTGCTTCATCATTGCTTTTGCTTGTCTTAAGGTAAGTCGATATATATACACACACACACACACACATATATATATATATATATATATATATATATATATATATATATATATATATATATATATACACACACACTTCAGATACACATACCCCCTCTACTTGCAATCTAAGCTACAAACCTACAATTAATAGGCCAACTAACTCTCTCCTAGTCTATCATCTCAATATTAGAAGCATTAATAACAAGGTACATGAATTGCATGCACTTCTGGATGTCCACTCCCCTGAGATTCTCTGTTTATCTGAAACCTGGTTAAAACCTAACACTACAGACAATGAAGTGTTACCACCTAGGTACAACATACACAGGCTGGATCGTGCTTTGAGGAAGGGGGTGGGGTAGCTGTACTTTATAAATCTGAGTTGAATGTCACCGTAGATGTAATACAACCACCTCAGATTAATAACTCGGAGATTCTTGCCACCAAATTGCAACTTAATAAAAATAAATGCATTAATATCATCTGTATGTTCATACCCCCAGGTAACAATATATCTACACATGAAGATATCCTGCACTGACTATCATGTCACTACTACTTGCAGACTTTAACATAGACTGGGGCACCTGTTCCTCAGAATCCCCAACCACCCATATTGACCTGCATGCATTTACACAAATCATATCCACCCCTACCAGGATAGGTAAACACAACCAAAAAGAATGCATACATGACTGGGTACTCATAAATAGTCACCCCCAACTGTACACCTCTGGTACCCTCCCTGATGGCCTAAGCGATCACCTTCTCACATATGTAATTAAGCACAAAGCCATTAATTCCCAACAACCCTTACTCAGAAAGGTTAGAAACAATATAAACTTTGACCCTGCCAAATTCCAGCAAGAACTAAACTCATGTAATTGGCCTATTCTAAAACACCTCCCCTTAGAGGAAGCAGTAGCATACTTTAACAACAAATTCCTTGAGATCCTTGATTTGCATGCACCTGTTCGTTCAAAGAGAACAAAGGCAAAACCTACGCCATGGCTTTCTAAAGAGTCTAAACTCAAAATTACCCTTAGAAACAAAGCATGGGCTTTATGGTGTTCTTCTAAAGACCCCCAAGATCACATTAAATACAGGCAATCCAGGAATGAAACTAAAAAATCTATTTTACAAGACAAAAAACAATACTACTGTAATTTACAGACAGTAAATCAAAATAACTCTCAGAAGTTTTGGGCAGGTTTAAATAATCTACTACATCTGGGACAAACTTCAACCCCAATCCCAGCTGCTACTATTGATAAAACCCCTGAAGATGTTTCTGACAGTTTTAACCAATTCTTTACCGAGACAATTCAAGCCCTAGCTAGCCAACTACCTCCTAGCTCCCCTAGTCCTGAAAGTAGCACCCCTAGAAACCTACTCGCATTCAGCTTCCAACCAGATGCCACTTCACTTATCCGTACCTTGATCAAAAAATTAAAACCCACTACACTTTTGCTGATCAACTCCCTGCCGAGTACCTACAAAAATCAGCTGATGCTATTGCTTACCCCGTCTCAATACTAATCAATCAAACCATAGTAGAAGCTAAAATTCCCACCTTCTGGAAAATATCCTATGTAATCCCACTTCACAAAGGAGGCAGCTCTACCGAATTTTCCAGTTATAGGCCAATAGCTATACTCTCTTCACTTGCAAAGATTATGGAAAAATGTATTCATAGACAACTCATGCACCATCTAATCCAGAATCACCTTATGGCAGACACTCAGCATGGCTTCTGTCCTCATCACAGCACTACTTCAGCCCTCCTAGCCTTTACCAACACCATAAACCATAATAGCAACAATACTTATATATCCTCAGCCCTCTTCTTGGATCTTTCCAAGGCATTCGATATGGTTGATCACCAACTTTTAATCCACACCCTGCAAACATTCTGTCTAGATTCTAGAGCGTTTCAATGGTTTCAATCCTACTTGAATGGTCGACAGCAGGCTGTCCTCTGGCAGAACAAACTCTCTAACCTTCTACCTAACACCCTTGGAGTACCACAAGGCTCTATAATAGGGCACTTGCTGTTCTCCATCTTCATTAACGACCTTTATACTGTCATCCCAAAAGTCAGCTGTATCCAATATGCTGATGACTCTACTCTGATTTTCTCAGCCACATCTCCAATAGAGTTATGGTCAGCTACCCTGACCACCTTTAATACAATAGAAAACTGGCTTTCTGAACTTCATCTGATCCTAAATCCCAAAATAACTAAAATGCTATTATTTTCACCAACACATAGGTCTACCTCTTTCAACTTTTCCATAAATTCAAATGATGGTACAATAATCTCCCCTGACCCCTCTACAAAACGATTAGGTGTCATCATAGATAATAATCTAAAATTCGACCTACATGTTAACCAAACTATCAAAACCATCAATAAAAAACTAGGGTCACTTTACAGAATAAAAGCCTTCCTAACCCCTCCAGCTAAAATTGCCATAGCTCGCTCTCACCTTCTTTCAACCCTTCTGTATGCATACCCTCTACTCTTGAATTTAAACAAGACTGTCCTTAACAAACTCTCAATTTGCTACAACCACATTGCCAGGTTTGCCACTGGGCTGCCATTTAGGACACATCATTCATTGCATCAATCTAAACCAGCTTGAGTTGCTTGAACTACCCAGCCTAATCCAGTATAACCAACTGATTATGGCCTATAAAATCCTCTATAATCCTGACAATACTCCTGCACTTAAAAATATTATCACCTCCTATAACAATCCTAGACCGCTTCGATCCTCTAACAAACTACTAATTCAGACTAGCAAAATTAATAACACAGCCGGTGACTCTCTCTTTGTAAACTCTGTAAGTAGATCCTGGAACTTTCTTCCAGCTGATATTACCTTGCTTTCCCCTTTAGGTCAATTTAAAACTAGACTCAAACAACATTTGCCACTTAACTGGCTATGTCACTGTATCAAGCCTGGCTAACTCTCTCTAGAATGTGTAAAAATCTGTTAACCATCTTACTGTGTAATTTAATTTAATCCTGACTTATGCTCGGGATTAACTCTAACCTGTGGAACTTGTTTAACTTGCTTACTTATGTAATATCTGTAAATAGTCTGTTTGTAATATGTAATGCTGGTATTTTGTAATGCTGTATCTGCTTACCCTTCGAGCTTTTCTCCCCGGGCCTCCGCTGAAAATGGACATGCATCCAGTCGGACTATCCCGGTCAACAAATGTAAAATAAAAATAAATAAAAATATATTGAAATGTGTGCTGGAAGAGTGAGAGATGCAGTATTCCTGTTTTACAAATTAGTTATTAGTCTCCTTTACCAACCTGTTAAAATTTTTTCTAACTTCCACTTGTCGCCATTCTGAAATATGAAGAGTTAAGGAAGGAAAAGTCCAATCGCAACTGCACTTCAGACAATAGGGAGGGCTTGGTTTTATACGGGAGAGCTGTGTGTGGATTTTCAGTCTTAGTAAACCATTAATCCCAAGGGGCACTGCCATTCCTGACATGTTTGGTACACTGTAACAACTTGCGTTTAGTTAACTTAAGTTTCTTAAGTTTGTTTTTCCAAAACTTGGCGGTAGTTAAAAAACTGCAGTATACGCTGAACAAGAATCAAAAGCAAATCCAAAATAAAATCTAAGGAACCAGAACTATATAAAATGATGAACATGGGCCATACCTGAGAAAAGACCACCGGGGCATAATATGTGTTCAGCTCTCACGCTTTTGATTGTTAGGGTCGGGGAAGTCTACTTTTTAGAGATAATTGAAGCTATCCTCCCTAGTCAAAAAACATAAGTAGCATGCTACATACCTCTACGTATGCACTATACAGTGACGTGTTCATGTATTTCAAAACAGTTAAATATGACTGAGGATGCACACCTCTTTCTTGCAAATTCCCGAGAAAGAGTGAAGTGGTTTCTTCTGTTTAGTAATACAGGATCAAAAGAATAGAAAGTACAGAACGGGATGCTGACAGTAAAAGAACGAATGATATGTTTAGTTTTGTTCTTAGCGAAAAACTTTACGTGAAGTAAGATTTACTATTTGAAAATATGCTATCAAAGAGAGTGGGTTAAATCATTGTTTATAAAATCCTCTTTCATTGTCAAGTAACGTCTGTGGAGAGTATTTGTATAAAGCATCCTTTCTGCAAGAGTCTTGGTTTAAATTGTATAGTTAGTGTCTTTACTTTATATTCTTCCTGGAACAATGTAATTTTCCCTATTTCAGGGTGAAAAATGCAAAAGCACTTTCATCAGTCTAAAGTGGATAGTCAAACAATCTTTAACCAGTTGCCTTTTCTGCAGACATCATCACAGCTAAAATAGTCCAGTCTCATGACAGTTACTGTTACTTTTTTGAAGGGCGTGTTGATACAGTGTTACTTTCCTGTCTGCACCACAGTACTGTTTCTTAAAAAAACACAGTCTGAAAACAGTTACATGAGTATACCTGTTTACTTTCAACATGGCATGACATGTTATTCTCCTAGGCTTAGTGGCACAGCTAGTAGTCTACCCTCTGACTGAATACTGTATTGCTGTAACTTGTCAGTAACTGCAGCGGGCACTATATTGTTCATATTATGCATATTCTAGCATCATAGCAGTTTAATGTGTTGGCATGATGAATATTGTGTTGTGTTGCTGTATATGGTTATGAATTGTAACAGCATTGCTACATCACTGAAAGCATAGTTTTGTAGTTGCATGGTTAAAACATCACTTCATTAGTCAAAATGCTCTCTTTTACCAGTTTGTTTATGTAGTTTTGCAGTATAGCTCACTCTTCATATTCATATAAAGATTTTCAGAAAGTTAAGTCTTTGGAAAAAGAGTTTCAGTTCAGTTGTTTATAACACTTTACTGACTTCAGCAAGATACAGTCTCAGGGTCTAAACTTGTGGGTGGTAAATACTGGGACTGCATATAAACCTGCTACTGTTTTTATGTAAGTAAGCAGCAAAGCTGTAAAAAGTATGGAGTGGTGGAAACTATAGCCATACTTTTCTGTGACTGTAGAGAATTTAAAAGGTGATTCATGTGGGAGACTATAACAGAAACACACACTTAGAGTTAGCCAAGGTAAACCAGCTGTCTCCTGCTGCTTTAGGCATTACATGCATTACATCACTCAGGTGCAGTTTATTGTCAGCAGTTTGAATTCTGAGTGGATTTAGCTTGGTTGCTGATGCATATGTTCTAGTGATGACTTTTCCTGAGACACCCCATCAGAGGACAAATGGCATGAACCTTTTGCTGTAAAGATTTTTTTTTTTACAGGAACCATTTTGTGACAGTCTTTTTGGAGTCTCAGATGCCTGCTTGCTTGTTCCATGGACTTTAGGATTCCTTGCAAGAGTCAGTTTGTTCTGTTGTGCTTAACCCATTGGTCTATACTTCTTAGATAGTGGTAAGCAGGATCTAATAACTCTTTTAGACAGATTTTAGTTAAGGAGTATTTAGCAGGTCAGATAATACTTTTCCAGAAACCATCTCTCTTTTTAAACATTTTATTTCCTCTGAACAAAACTGTACATTGTCTGTACACATATTTTCTCTAACTGTATTACCCATCTTTTTTATTTAAAAGATGTTTATTAATACTGAAAGCTCATGGCTATTGATTGATTGATTGATTGATTGATTGATGTAAGGGTGCTCACTGCTGTGAGACAACTAGTTGTTGACATCTGTCACTGACTGAGCCACTCTGCTCAGCTTTACATTACCAGCAATTTCCATATGTTATTTGGTTTACTTTTTCTTAAGAGTGAAAGAGTAACAGAAATTTGGCAGGCTTGATCTGGCTGGTAACAGTTTTAACATAAATCAGAAGAGGGTTGTAGAACTAAATGTTATTACTAGCATCTCAATGGAATTAGTGTGTGTGTGTGTGTGTGTGTGTGTGTGTGTGTGTGTGTGTGTGTGTGTGTGTGTGTGTGTGTGTGTGCGTGCGCGCGTGTGTGTGTGCTCGCAAATGAAACAGTTTATTTGCATTACAGTTACTGTGGATAATCTAGGACTGTGACACACTGAATTCAAAGTGAAGTTGAAGAAGGACCTATGTAGGTGTGGAAGTTGTCAGCTATGCCATGCATTAATGACTAAGTTCTCAATACAAACAGCTAGTCACACAAATATTGTCGATCTGTTGTTTTTGATACTCTTCTTAATTTTACAGTTAAACAGATAAAACTAAATTTTCAGTAGGCAAAATGAAAGTATTTACCTGTGTATTGTTGGAGTTTTGCAGTCAATCTCATCCCCTTCCTCATATAAAGATTTGATAAATAAGTTTTTAAAAAAAGTTTCAGTTTAGATGTTTATAGCATTTTATTCACTTCAGCAAGACACAGTCTCAGCAGCTACAATTGAGGGTGGCAACAGTGACACTGCCAGCCCAGCTATCTGGAATTGTATGAATATTAATATGATTCATATAGGTTCATAGGTTCATAGGTAGGTACTAGGCTATCGACCCTAGGGCCTATACAAGCCTAGCCAAAAAGGTACCCTGGCTTTTGCCACCCAAGAAAATGATCTGTTACAGTATGACTGATTTTTCATGCAATTAAAAATTGAAAGAACTGGAGTGGCTTTTGTGGGAGTGACCCATCTGTGGGTGTTGCTCTAGGGGTGTTCCTTGAGTATGGCATGGGTGGGGCTTAAGGGGCACCAGAGCAGTATTTCGCCTAGGGCGCCATTTCAGCTAAGGCCGGCCCTGCCCACATGTTCTTCTAACTGGATCCTAAGCAGTCTTGTGGTTTTTCCAGTGTAGTATGCTTCACATTGAGAGCATACTGCAATGTAAACCATGTTGGGGGTCTCACAGTTTAAATAGTCTTTTATGTGAATAATCCGCTGTGTGGTGGTGAGACATACCTTGGGGGTTTGAATGACAAAGTTGCAGCAGTGGCATTTCCTGGATTGCTGCATGCCTGGGGGTTGCATCAAGGGTGTGTGTCTGCAGCTTCTTTTCTGATTTGAAAGTGGCTTTGAGGGACACACTCTTTTTGTAGCAGAATTTTGGCGGGTTTCCAAAACTGGGGTTAGCTGTGGGTGCTCCACTATGAGTGCCCAATTTTTAATGAGGGTGTCTCTGATGCTAGTGGAATCTAGATAGATGGGCAAGGGAATCCTTGGGGTGGTGTCCTGTGGTGCCTGAGCTTTGGGGTGGAATTTGTGTTTAAGGATGGATAGGTACCGGGTTTTTCTCCTTGCAATTACTACTCCAATGACTCTAGAGACTAGATCCTCTGCCTTTCCAGGAAGAAGTCCTTGAGGCATTGACATTCGAGGTGGAAAGAATCTTCTTCACTAACAATTCTGCTTAGCCATATGTACTGCCCCTTGATGTGTGTGTGTGTGTGTGTGTGTGTGTGTGTGTGTGTGTGTGTGTGTGTGTGTGTGTGTGTGTGTGTGTGTGTGTATATATATATATATATATATATATATATATATATATATATATATGCAAAATTTCATAGTTATTTTATACTAAGCTACAAGGGTATGCAGGTGTAGTGGGTAAAGACACTGTTTTTTTATTTTATTTTATTTTTAGTGTTGTGTTGAGTCAATGAACTTTTTTGATGGGTTAATCACCAGTCAGATAAATCCAGTAAATAAATATAGTGATGATAGGTGCACTCAAAAAACACATTTACTTATATATATATATATATATATATATATATATATATATATATATATATATATAAAACTATATAGCTATATATATATAAAAGGTATATTTATTCATATCAGTAGCCATTTGAAATATTGAGACCTGCTAAAGTGAGTCTCAAAATACAGAGACTGAATTGCAGAAAGTTCGGACTTATGTATAGCCCTAGATGCCATTTCTTTGAATATTCCCTTGTCTCTGTGGCATGGATATTTCAGATTTGGTATATATAAGTTCAGGGGGTGATGGGGTGTAGGGGGACTTGTGTGTGTGTGTGTGTGTGTGTGTGTGTGTGTGTGTGTGTGTGTGTGTGTGTGTGTGTGTGTGTGTGTGTGTGTATGTGTGTGTTTGTGTATGTGTACTGAGTTATATAAAAATGCACTATGTGTGAGTACAACAGCTTGTATATTTCCACAGCCAGTAACCCTGTAGAGATAAATTTACATCCTCAAGATGCTCAAGCATTAGGGCATGTATGTCAGATTTTGAAATAAGCAAGTTTGCTGGGAATGCCCCCCCCCCCCAACACACCATATAAACCCTTCTTCCTCATGTATTGTTACCCAGCAATCATCCTAGTAAAATGAGACAGCAACTATTCAGTCTGGTTCATTGCTCTGTTAGTCAGCACCAAATATAGTAGTGTATTTTTTTCAACTTGTAAAGCAACCAAAACGTTACTGTGTATTTGTGAAATACTGGGGTACAGTGGTGATGCGGGAGTTCCTCTTTTTCACCACTACTGTGTGATCTCAGAGTTACTATATATAAAATAAGGGGATATTATACTGTGATCACACCTTCTCTTTGCTGATTGATGAAAGTGCCATTCAGTGCCTATTAATTTAGAAAATCAACATCATTGTATGTCCTTGTTGATCAATAGGTAATTTTATATTTATATATAGCTATATAGTTATATAGTCTTAATTCAAAAGGTAGACTAGTCACTTGGTAGAAAAGTTTTTATATGGGTGTAAAAAGACTGAATGCATAAATGATTGAACCACATATGGTTGAACTTAGGTTTTATATAGTGAAGGTATTTAGGAAAGAACAGGAAAAACAATATTTGATTGAAAAGATGGTGGTTGTGAAGATGTTAAAGACCTTGCTATTGCAGTTAGAGTAAAGGTGAGGTAAGGGGACAGATTTAGTGTTTTGCATGTTTGATGTTGTACATGTTGTGTCTTTTTGTCTTGTGCAATACTGGGGTACAGTGGTGATGCAGGAATGGGTTTATAGAAATGTAACATATACGGCTGGGGTTACAGGCAGGGGTAAGATTAGGGTCAGCACACGAATAAGGTGATACAGGGATTTTATACAAATAGTGAAAATGTGAACTCTGTGCTTCCCATTTCTACAAGAGCTGCATTATAGCTAATTGTCATGGGGATCTGGTGATTGTGTATCTTTATCAGTCACTTCTGGTGATAGCTGTTTGTATGTTGCAAGTTGAGTTGTCAAGCAGTCTGACCACTTCTTTTTTTTTTAAGAGCATTTTTATTAATTTAACACATTTACAATATATATATAAAAGAAGAAATTCATCATCACATATTGTAATACAATAATACAGAATAAGGTCTGATCACGTCTAACGAGTTTTATTCAAATGTTATCTTTATTCTCTTATAAACATATTGAAAATGTTTTGACACAGTGTTGCAAATATTAGGAAGCAGATTTTGCATACCGTGCAGTCTGCTAATCAAGGAGTTTGTACTAATGGCGAAGTATATCTTAGCCTAAGTTATGTAGTTAGCTTGCCACATAGTTGTTAGCCAGCATAAGAATTGGTCTGAAAGGGTGAAGTGTTGCTCGTCTTGTGTATTCAAATAAGACAATGAGGCTAGGGTGTTCGTTTAAGTTGTTTATTAAACACAAACACATCAGGATGGATGACTGGAACATAAAACCTAAACAAGCTAAATAACTGACTGACTGCTACACACATATATGCTTTCACTCAGGCTGCTCACTCAAAATGGCACCCTTACTTGCACGTGCTCAGTTCTTATATGCATGTACCCATAGACTGGAATTTCTCATAAAGGTACAACACACACTCTGATCTACATCCTCCCTCTTTGACTATTCTGTCATGGAAATGAAAATGGCGATTAGATGAGTATGCAAATTATACAGACATACACAAACAATAACAATCATGTCCAGGTTGCCTTGTATCTGGGATTAGGTCTTGACATACGACCTGACCTCAAACTAGGTTTAGCAACAGGGACAGTCACCAGGCAGTCTTCTGCTTTAGGATTTTCAGGGATACTTTCAGGAACAGGAACAGATGGTGAAATGTTCTCTGGAACAGGAACATTGGACAAATCACTCTGAGAATTAGAGTTTCCATTACAGGCAAGATGCTGTAACACTGGTGTGGACGCCAGTAGTAAATGTTCCCAATTCCATCTGAATTCCATACCTTATGACTTAATGATGTACAATCTTGGTTCCTCACACAAATGTTTCACAGGTCCTATTCAGTCAAATCCTTTTGCTGTCTGTATCTTCAATCTGTCTTTCTTTTAATGGCTTCAGAGGCTTGCTGGTTTTGTCATAGGATTATAGGTTCATAGGTAGGTACTAGGCTATCAACCTGAGGGCCAAAGTAAGCCTAGCCAACAATGTATTGGCTTTCGCCACCCATGTATTGTTAAATTCCTGCCCCTCTATCGAGCAGTGCCCCAGGCATAATCCCAGGGGTGAATTTCCTATCACCCATCCACTTATCAAGGATTTTCGTGACTAGTGCAAATGACGAGCTCTGCATGATGTGGATAGGAATCTTTTCTAGAGCATGGGAAGTCTCTGGGACACGTATCTATCCCTCCAGCATGTCCTATTTATTGTTGTGGTGAGGTTTAGGTCCCTAGAACATGTAGCTAGGGGAGATTGGTATTTCTTCAAGTGGAGCATGTCCAATAATTCCGGGTTTGACATAGCTTTGTATGTCAGACAGAGGTCTCCTCGGAGTAAGCGGTATACAACCGAATAGAGTTTGAGTTTCTTGAGCCGGTCAGCATAGGGCAATCGTTTGAGGCCAGCAATCCTTTTGGTGAGGTACTTTTGGGGCCTCTGAAGTTGTTGTAGGTGTCTTGTGAGTTACATCCCAAATGGGGCATTGTATTCAATGAGGGGTCTGATAAGTGATGAGTAGAGGAGAACAATGACTTCCTTATTTCTAGATGTGAACTCTTTTGTGATTAAGTGGGCCATGTAGAAAGATTTTCTGGCCACTGTGGCAATATGGTTATCAAAGGAGAGGTTGCTATCCACTTGGGTCCCAAGGTCTCTTATTACACTTTCTGTGTTAAGTGAACTTCCCCCTATTTGGTAATTCATGGGTACTATGTTTTTGCCAAAGGGGATAACCCTACACTTTTTGGCATTTAGTTTGAGGCCATGATTTTGACACCAGGTGTCAGTCTCAGTGAGGCCCTTTTGCAGGATGTATATGTCAGCAGGGGAATCGATAATGGCACCCAGTTTGCAGTCATCTGCGAACTTGGTTAGCCATAGACCCTTAGTGTTCACTTGCACTTCAGAGAAGTATATACCGAACAGGAGAGGTCCCAGGACTGAACCCTGGAGTACTCCACTTGTCACTGGTTTGGAGATGGATCTGGAGTCAGCAACCCTTACCGTGTGGGTTCTGTCCATGAGCCAGCTGGCCACCCATCTCATAACGTAAGGGTTTATGTTAAGGTTGGTGAGTTTATCAATGATTCCTGAATGAGGGCTAGTGTCAAAGGATTTAGCGAGGTCCAGGTAAGCTCTGTGGACTACCTTGCCCTCATCTATGGCCTTTGTAACTGTTTCAAAGACGTTTACCAGGTTTAGGAGACATGACCTACCTTTTACAAATCCGAACTGGGTAGCATCCAAAGTTTGGAGGTTACCTATATCTTTGTTTATCAGTTCCATGATGATACACTCCATGGTCTTGCAGACCAGGCTTGTCAGGCTAGTAGGTTTATAGCTCCCGGGGTCTGTGGTGGTTCCTCCTTTGTGAAGTGGGATAACCATTGCTATGTGCCGTTCTGTGGGTACATAGCCTGTGGTGAGGCTGTGGTTGAACATGGATTTTAGGTGGGGGGGCTAGTTCATTTTGGAGTTCATGTAAGACACAGCCTGGGATGTTGTCCAGTCCCATGGATGCTGTGTTTTTGGCTTTAGAGGGTGCCATTTTTACCTGTGTGTTTGTGATTGCTGGGGCTCTACAGCCATCTGGTATAGTTATGGGCCCTTTGGGGGGTGAGTGAGGAGTAAGGTTTGCACTGAACCTATCTGCCAATATGTTGGCAATATCAGTTGGCTCTGTATCTTTTGTGTCGTTCTGTTGTAGTTCAGTGCAGATCGAGGTGTTGCCATGGAGAGTCTTGACATAGGTAAAGAATGTCTTGTGGTTGTCTTTGGAATCTGTGGCTATTTTTCTTCCAAAATTAGCTTTGGAGGATTTTATGAGAGATCTTACTGAGGCTCGTCAGTGAGTTCCTCCATACCTCGGTTTTTACTCTCTTTTGCAACAGTTTCTTCCATCTGTTGTAGAGCTTGTTAATGGCAGGGGACCACCAGATCGGTTTTGTTGGGGACAGCATGATCCATGCACTCATGCAGGTGTTTGCAGAGTGCATTTGTGTAGGTTTCAGCAGTCGTGACTGTATTGATTGTGTTATCTATCTACAGGGGTGTTGTGAAGTTAGTCACCTCAGTTTTGAGAAGTGTGAAATTCGCTTTGGAGAATGTTTTTACGATGGTTTGCTTATGTGGGAGTGTGGTCAGGATGTGGATATCTAGAGTGATTAGTTTATGGTCTGATCTAACCAACGCAATGTTTATCTCGGGCATTGAGCACTGGTCACCATGTTGGTAATGACCAGGTCCAGAATATTGTTGCCCCTGGTGGGGGCATTGACAAGTTGATCCAAGGCATTAGAGTTTATGAACTCCAGGAATTGTTGAGCCAGGGGGTTAGTACAAGAGTAGTTTTCCCAGTTAATGTTTGGGTAGTTGAAATCACCCATTATTATGGTGTTTGGTTGGACCCTCATTTTTCCATTGTCCCCAGGAATGAGGAGTGAGCTTCTTGGGTCATAGTGGGGGATCTATACCAAGCTACAATTTGGGATGCATTTTTGCCCTGGGTTAGTTACACTTGGATGATTTCAGAGGCATCATATTTTGCAACTAGCCTGGAGGTGTGGATGTCCTTGATGAATATGGACACGCCTCCACCCTTTGTGTTTCAGTCCGGGTTTTGTGGCCGGAAAGTGTGGTATGAGTTGTAGCCTGGTAGTGCTGGGGTGCTCTCCGAAGCTTTGAACCAGGTCTCAGTCACTGCCCAGATGTCGATGTTTTGCATTATGAGGAGTGCCTCAAGTGAGTGCATTTTGATGTTTAGACTCCTAGTGTTGAGTAACATTGCCTTCAGTTTTTTGTTTCCTGTAGTTCCTATGGTGGTGGGTTTGTTTTTTTGCGCCTTGCCTACAAAAGACTCTATAGGGGCGGCAAGAGCCTTGGCCAATATTCTGAATACCAGGGGTGACAGGTGCAGGCCATCTCTGGTGAAGCATCATGGTCTGTCAAGCATGTCATCCCAGGCAGACAGATACTGGATCCCCTTTGAATGACACCAGAAGCTTAGCCAATTGTTGAAGTTGATCATCTTATCCTTGTACTGTGGTATCATTTTTGGTGAAGGCAGGATGCTACTCAGGGCTAGGGTCATACCTGCCTGGGCTACAAGATTGGAGAGCTCTTCCATGTCTCTTTTCATGTAGTCCAGGGAGGTACATCTCAGGTCATTTACACTAACATGGACTATGACAAAGTCATATTTGTACTTGCATTGTAGTGACCTGAGTGCATGCTTTATGTGGAAGATTCTGGCACCTGACAAGCAGCTAACAGTAACCTTCTCTTTGTCTAGCCTGATGAGTGAGGCATCAGTGTGCCTGTCTATAGAGTCACCTATCACAAGTGTGTTGGGTATGTTGTTTGGCCTTATGGGCTGTGGTTGTGCGGCATACCAAGTTTGATGGCTGTGTGTTGTTTGGGGTGTTTTGGTGGGAAACGGTTGCTTGTGTGTCT
Organism: Protopterus annectens; assembly: GCF_019279795.1. Classification (NCBI taxonomy): domain Eukaryota; kingdom Metazoa; phylum Chordata; order Ceratodontiformes; family Protopteridae; genus Protopterus; species Protopterus annectens. The sequence continues at coordinate 1,274,334,473 of NC_056745.1, forward strand.
GTTTTGGAAGTGTCTGTTGCCTAGGCAGATTTAGATTTTTTAATCAGAGCCTCCATATATGTCTTGGTGTTTCTATGTGTGGGTTTTGGAGGTGTTGGTTTAGTTGGTCTATGTGTTGTGAGTGGGGTGTTACGAGTTGTTACCTTCTCCTCTTGACTGTCTGTTCCAGTCTTGGTTGGAGAGAGCTTTGCCTCTAGATTGGCTGTATAAGTGCATCCCTCGCAAGTGTTAGTGTTTGGTGGTAGTAGGAGAGGGTTGTCTGTATACACGAGGCAGTTGTAGCATTGTCTCAAGATGCCCAGACTCGTCAGGTAGGCTGGAGAGTACACCAGGAGCTGTCTCTTGGACATGCCTGATTAAGTAGGGAAGTATAAAGACTATAACCTTCTGGCAGATGCGGGGGTTGAGTGCTTAGTGCTGCAGTAAATTTAGAACAAGTGCATGGCTGAAAGGTGCAGGTCTGAATGCTTTAGGTTGAAAGACTGACGAGTTCTAAAGGAAAAACTGAAGAGCAGACTTTGTGGAGCCGGGAATGGTTAACCCCAGCTAACCAGCGCTGCCCAGTGCATAAAACCATGCAAAAGCAGGTTTTTATAACAGGAAGATAAAAGGGATAGAAATTAGCCCAAAATGGCCAATAAACTACAAATTCTGAGCTGAAAACCACTCCTCCAGGGACAAAGCTCCCCACTCTCACTGGTGAACAGAGAAACTTCCTTCTATCCAAGTAAGGTATGGGCCAACACAGAAACTACAATACAGCCCCGGATTCAGCAAACTCTGAAAACTGGACTCTAAAAGCTTCAAAAAGGCGGGAAACAAGTATTTTTTTTTTAGAAATTAAGGCAGTGAATACATAATGAACACTTTAAGGCACAGAAAAATGGCTATCACACCTGAGTGTGTAGCCTACAACAGTTAAAACAGTTTAAATGCTTAAAAATGAATTTAAAGTGCAAACAGGAAATAAGTACAAAAAAAGTTTTAGTATATAAAAATGCTAGAAACCGAGCGTTTAGGTAGAATTAGCAATTTTTAACAAGAAACAAGCCAAAAAAGTACTTAAATCAAACCAAAGTCTCTATTTTCTCTTTCTGCTGCTGTAGGACTCTGCAGATCACCTGGACAGGTTCTTGCTGAGCTAATACAAGCGCATCAAATGTGCAGAAGTGGGTTTTTATAGCAGGAAGATAAAAGGGATAGAAATTAGCCCAAAATGGCCAATACACTACAAATTCTGAGCTGAAAACCACTACTCCAGGGACAGATAGGCTTCTTAAAGCTCCCCACTCTCACCGGAGAACAGAGAAACTTCTTTCTATCCAAGTATTCATCACCACATTCATCAAAGATACCCATACCTCCAGGCTAGTGGCACTGCATGAAGCATCTGAGACCATCCATGTGCAACTAACAGTGGGTAAAACTGCCTTCCAGTTTGTAGCCTGCTACAGACCACCCTCCCAAATCCAGGAACCCCACTCGGCTTTCCTGAAGACACTGGAGAATATAAAGGTCTCTCCAAACACCATTATATTGGGTGACTTTAACTACCCAAACATAGACTGGGAGCACTACTCAAGCCCCAACACCCTAGCCCAACGGTTCCTAGAATTTATAAACTCAAATGCTATGGAACAACTGGTCACCACTCCCACAAGAGGGGAAAACATATTGGACCTGATCATCACCAACATGGGGACTCTATGTTCCATACCAGAGGTATACCCCTCATTGATAAGATCTGACCATAAATTAATCACTATGGACATCCATATCCCGTCCCCACTCCCAGCAAAGGAAACCATGATCAAAAACTTCTCAAAAGCAAACTTCCCACTTCTCAAAACCGAGGTGGAATCCTTCAAAGCCCCAGAGCCAGTGGAAAATACAGCCCATACCACAGAATTCTTTACAAATGCATTCTATGGATACCTACAGGAATGCATGGATCATGCTATCCCAAATAAAACCAAGACACACTCCTCCAAAGGCAGGAGACCTGTCTGGTGGACCCCAGCCATAAATAAGCTATACAACAGAAGGAGGAAGCTACTACATGATAGAGCAAAATCCCTGAAAGGGAAGGCAACTCTGATCAGTACTAGCAAGAAACTACGATCCCTCATAAAATCATCTAAGGCTAGCTTCGAAAGAAAAATTGCACAAGACGCTAAAGATAATCACAAGGCTTTTTTTAGTTATGTCAGAAACCTGGGTGGAAACTCCTAGATATGCTCTGAGTTAGTGCAAAATGACAAAAAATACACTGAACCCACAGACATTGCCAACATCCTGGCAGACAGGTTCAGTGCAAACTTCTCCCCCCCCCAAATGAGCAAATGACTATCCCAACAGAGTGTAGCCTCCCTGACATCACAGATGCACAGGTGAGAGCTGCCCTCTCCAAAGCCAAAAACACAACATCAATGGGCCAGATGGTGTCCTGGGCTGCATTTTACATGAGCTTCAAGAAGAACTGAACCCTCACTTAAAATCACTGTTCAGTCTCAGCCTTACAACAGGATATGTACCCAAAGAATGGCGTACAGCAACAGTGGTCCCACTCCATAAAGGTGGTGTCACAATGTACCCCGGAAACTATCGCCCTATAAGCCTAACTAGCCTGGTCTGCAAAGCTATGGAGTGTATCATCATGGAACTCATAAACAAAGACATTGGGAACCTCCAAACACTGGATCCTACCCAATTTGGCTTTGTTAAGGGCAGATCTTGCCTCTTGAACCTGGTTGATTTCTTTGAAACAGTCACCAAGGCCATAGACGAAGGGAAGGTAGTCCACACAACCTACCTTGACCTTGCAAAAGCCTTCGACACAATACCCCACTCGGGCATCATAAATAAGCTCACCAGCTTAAATATCAACCCCTATGTCACAAGATGGGTTGCAAACTGGCTTAGGGATAGAACCCACATGGTCAGAATTGCAGGTGCCATGTCAGACTCTAAACCAGTTACAAGTGGCGTCCCACAAGGCTCAGTCCTGGGACCTCTCTTGTTCGGTATATATTTCTTTGAGGTACAGGCTAACACAGGAGTACTATGGCTGACAAAGTTTGCAGATGACTGCAAACTGAGGGCCATAATCGACTTGCCGGCTGACATAAGCATCCTCCAAAAAGGTCTCACAGAGATGGATAACTGGTGCCAGAGTCATGGCCTAAAGCTAAATGCCAAAAAGTGCATAGTCATCACCTTTAGAAAAAACAAAGTGCCCACAAATTATCACATAGGTGGTAATCCATTAAGTACGGAAGAAGTAATTAGGGATTTGGGGACCCAAGTAGATTGCAATCTCTCCTTTGACAATCACATTGCCAAAGTGGTTAGAAAGACATTCTATATAGCCCACCTTATCACGAAGGGGTTCACATCTAGATCAAGAGAGGTCATTGTGCCCCTCTACTCATCACTCATCAGGCCCATAATTGAATACAATGCCCCATTTGGGCTGTACCTTACCCGACACCTGCTACAACTAGAAAGACCCCAAAAGTACCTCACCAAGAGGATCAAGGGACTCAAACAGATGTCCTACGCAGTTAGGCTAAAGAAACTCCAGCTCTACTCAGTTGCTTACTGCCTACTCAGAGGCGATCTGTGCTTGACTTATAAAGCCATGTCCAACCCAGAAATAATGGACATGCTCCACCTCAAGAAATCCAAATCCATCAGAACTACACGCTCCAGTGACATAAACCTCAGCACAGAAATAAATAGAACATGCTGGAGGGACAGATTCATATCCCAGAGGCTCCCCTCACTCTGGAACAAAATCCCAATCCATGTCAGACAGAGCCCCTCGATGACCTTCTTCAAGAAGAATCTTGACGTTTGGATAGGAGATTGTAAATTTACCCCTGGGATCTCTTCTGTGTCACTGCTAGACAGAGGCACGGTAAACTAACCTTAAATGGGCTATCTTCTGTGACCTACTATACAGAGGCACAGTCAACTAATCTAAGAAGGGTGGCAAAAGCCAAACACACTCTGGCTAGGCTTGTAAATACCCTAGGGCAGATAGCCTAGTATCAAACTATGAACCTATGAAGTAAGGTATGGGCCAACACAGAAACTACAATACAGCTCCGGATTCAACAAACTCTGAAAACTGGACTCTACTAGCTTCAAAAAGGTGGGAAACAAGTATAAGATAGCTTCTTTTTTTTTTTTTTTTTTTTTTAGAAATTAAGACAGTAAACACAAAATAAACACTTTAAGGCACAGAAAAATGGCTATTACACTTGGGTGTGCAGCCTACAACAGTTAAAACAGTTTAAATGCTTAAAAATGAAATTAAAGTGCAAACAGTAAATAAGTACAAAAAAAAAACAGTTGCAAAAGGCTTTTTATTTATTTTACATTTGTTAACCAGGGGGTGTCTGACTGAGCCGAAAAGGCCCTTTTTCAGCAGGGCCCTGGGAGAAAGCTCCACAAAGAAAAATTACAGATACATTTAGTTATTTAGACATGATCAGTATACACACAAATTACAAGAGACATGTTTTTACAGTGGTATGCGGCACATAAACAATTACAGTGGAGAGAACAAACAAAAAAAATATTAATTTAAAAAATAAAGGTAATTAATAGATTTGTGGTGTACAGCTGAAATTTGGAACATAGGTAGAATACATACATAGTACACAGGTACAGTACATACATTGTAGATTAGCCAGTGTTTGTAAGATTGAAAACTATTATCAAGTACTCTAGATTTAGTATGTATGTTATCCACTTTTACTAGCCTGGGGAGCAATCATGGCACTGCCAACTTTGCTTGAGATGAGGTCTTTAAAGGAGGCTTTGGATGATGTGGTTTGAATGCTAGTAGGGACAGAGTTCCATTTTTTAGCCACTGAACTACTATATTGTGCATCTCCAAAGCTATTGTAGCTGTTGGTGACTTCTAGTAGTAGTTTGCTTGATGATCCAAGAGGCCTTTCTGCTGAGTGATGTTGTACTAGGTTTTTGAGGGCAGGACACTTATTGGGGAGGTAATAGATAGAATGACAGAGGCAGAGCTGATTGTAGGTTAGGAGGTTGGGCAGTTCAAGCCAGTGGAGCTGTCTCAAAGCAGTACAGTGATGAGTTCTATATGAGCAATTTGCAGCAAAGCAGGCAATTCTGTTATAGCAGGCTTCCATTTTGCATAGTTCAGTTTTATTGAGATTAGTCAGAATGGGAGATGCACAGAGTAGGGTGGATAGAAGTTGGGAGCGAGCAATGGCTGATCTTGTGTTGTTGGTAAGAAATGGTTTGATATGGTAGAGTGATCCCAGTTTGGCATGTACTTTTTTAATAGTTAAGTTGAGATGACTATCAGATTTTTGGTGGGAGTCTATGGTTATTCCCAATAGCTTAGCCTGTGCCACTGGAGCAGTTGGAGTAACATTTGTGGAGTAGATAGTGAATTGACTGTTAGTGTTTTTGTTAGAACTGGTTATAATCATAAGCTGAGTTTTCTTTGGATTGAGGATAAGTTGGGCTTTGGTAAGGTAGTTTTCAATGTCAGTGAATGCTAGTTGAGTTGTTTGCAGGAGGGTGGAAATGTTTTGTGCAGCACAGATTAAGGTAGTGTCATCTGCATACTGAATTATAGATGCATGCTGTGTGGAGGTATGGAGGTCATTTGTGAAGACTGTGAATAGTAGTGGTCCTAAGATAGAACCCTGTGGGACTCCTATAATTATGGGCAGCTGAGGAGAGAGAGAATTTTCCCATTTCACAGCTTGGTACCTGTTAGTTAAGTAGCTTTGGAACCAGGTAAGAGTGGAATTAGATAGATGATATTGGTTTAGTTTGTTTAGCAGGATTTGGTGTGAGACTGTGTCAAATGCTTTGGACATATCCAAAAAAAGAGTTGACACTTGTAGGCCTTCATTTTTGAGATGGTTTACTGTGACTGTGAAGCAGAGGAGGGCTGTAGTGGTACTATGGGCAGGTCCGAAACCATGCTGAGTAGGTGACAGGATGTTGCTGTCTAGAAGATAGTTTAACATCTGGGTATGGATGCATTTTTCTAGGATTTTGGCCATGGGGGAGAGTAAAGCAATGGGTCTGTAGTAGTTCAGTGGAGGTCCCGCCTTTATGTATGGGTGTAACATAGGATATTTTCCAGAGTTTGGGCACATAGTTTTCAACAACTGATCTGTTTATGAGAGTGGAGACTGGAATAGCAATAGCATCTGCTGTGAGTTTCAAGAAATAGCTGGGGAGTAGGTCAGCTGCTGTTGATGAGGTTTTTAGTTTGGAGAGCATGCTTTTGATTGAAGTGGTGGAAACTGTTTTGAGGGTAAAGCTTGTATTAGTGTTATTTGTGTTGGGGGGATAGTGAGGAAGGAACTGTCCTGTGATACTAAGGATAGAATTGAGTTCACAAAGTGGGAGTTGAATTGTGTTTCGATGGGAACTTTAGTGTCAGGGGTGGTTAGTTTGGGGGTAGTCTTTTGGGTGGATTTCAGTAGCTGGCTTACATTTTTCCAAAATTTTTGTGGGTTGTGTTGGTATTTAGTTTGCAGTGTTGTGTAGTAGGATTTTTTGTCTAGCCTAATGCATTTTTTTGCATGGTTGCGCAGTTCTTGGTACCTAGTTAGGCTTTGTGTTTCTTTTTTTTTTGATAGTAAAGCCAGGCAGTGTCTCTGGACTTCAGGATTTGTTTGGTTTCTTTACTGAGCCAGGGGTTTGTAGAGGTTCTAACCTTGATTTTGCACAATGGAGCGACAGTGTCTAGGTTTTGTAGAAATGTTTTGTTGAAATATGCTACAGCCTGGTCAAGTGGGAGGGTTTTTAGGGGGGTCCAGTCACCGTTACAGAGTAAAGTGTTGAGGACCTCAGGAGAGAATTTTTTTGTATTTCTAGTCAATATATAGTTAGTGGTTTTGCGTATGCTTGTTCTACTATGTATAAAGTATATTATGTTGTGGTCACTTAAGGTGTCTGTGAGACTGCCTGTGTGAGGGTACAATGTAGGGTTGTTAGTTAGTACCCAGTCAAGGATGGATTCCCTTTTATATTTTTATCACATCTAGTTGGAATTTGGACTAGCTGCTGGTAGCCATGGAGATTTATTAGATTACTTGGTGGTTCTGATATATAGGTGAACCAATCTAGGTTGAAGTCCCCCAGAATAAGGGTTCTTGTGAGTATGTGGAAGAACACCAGGATAAGACGTCTTCAAGGCTAGCAGGTGTATTACCAGGTGGAATATAGATCACAATTGTGGTGATGACCTTTTTAGGGTGAAGTTGAAGTTGTGAGATAAGTATGTCCCAATTATTGGTGGAGAGGTAGGAGTTTGGTAATTGATGGACAGTTAAGTTGGACTTGTACAGTAAGGCAGTTCCACCCCCTTTACAAAGTGGTCTGTCTTGTCTAATGATATTGTAGCCGGTAGGGAGAATTTCTGAGTTAGCTATGTTTTTATTTAGCCAGGTTTCTGTTAAATATGTCTGGGGAGTAGTGTGCTATTGTGGCCTGGAGTTCAGGTATTTTATTTTTGATACTTTTAATATTAATATTTAGCATTAAAAGATGGTTGGTTTTGCTGCTGTTGTTGATTTGCCAGGGATGAAGAAAGTGGGGGTGTTATGTTCTGACATTTGTGTTGGAGAAGTTTGTGTTGGACAAGATGGATTTGTGCCTGGGTTGGGGTGGATATCCCCACTTATGGTGAGCCTGGAGTTAAAATGGTTATACAGATGTTGGAGTTTGGTGAGGAGTGTGAGAAAGTATTGTGTTTTTTTGGAGTAGGAATGAGAGCATATGTGTTTAGTTCTGAATTGGTCCGTTATGTAATTCTTGAATAACTGTGGGCAGATATTATTATAATGTGTGGTGTCTGTATACGAGAGTACATAATGTAGTGTTGTGCTACTAAGTTTAGGGATATTGCTAGAGTGATAACTTGGGGTGTAAACCAGGTGGAATGCAAAGAAGCCAGAGAGGCAATCAGTGGAAATCATTGAAGGCCTCAGAGGGGGTAAGTAATAATACAAACTACCTGTAAAGTGAAGGAGAGAAGAGACAGCAAGGTTTATTAAGGTTGGGAGTGTGTCTTCACATGGACCTGCTGATTAGTAACCAGTTTGTGCACAGATTAGAGTAGGGAGATACATTAGCAATGAAGGGGAATGTATAGAGATGCAAATAAACAGGTGGGCCTCCAAGTGATACAAACTAAGGCACAAAGCACTGAGAGGGCTGCTTGATGGTTAATTTAGTCACAGGGATGTGAATTAAATGTATACTGTCTATTGGACAGTTACGATTACTGTACTAGCGGGGGGTGGGGAGGACACAAGGCTATAACAGTCAGTTTTATTAGCAAGCTGAGAACTACTAAGAAATACTGCTAATGTACTAGCTTCACTCTCATAAAACATACAAGTAGAATGTCTGGGTGGACTGACCCTGCTCTTGAGGCTCAAAATATATATCCTTGTTTAGTTTGCAGTACTGATTCCGTCTTATACTGTATGGGTGGAGTGGTAGCCACAGACTGCCGATTTGCTTGAGTGTGCTCCTGCCCTTGAGGCTCAAAATGTATATCCTTGTTTAGTTTGCAGTACCGATTCCTTCTTATACTGTATGGGTGGAGTGGTAGCCGCAGACTGCAGATTTGCTTGAGTGTGCTAGGCAAGCAGAATGTAATTGCTGAAGAGCACTTGTGCCCTGGTGGGAGACTAGAAATTTAAAGATTTAGTATCAAATAAACACTAGAAACTGAGCGTTTAGGCAGAATTAGCAATTTCTAACAAGAAACAAGCCAAAAAAGTACTTAAATCAAACCAAAGTTTCTCTTTTTTTTCTGTTGCTGTAGGACTCTGCAGATCACCTGAGCAAGTTCTTGCTGAGTTGATACAAGTGCAAAAAATGTGCAAAAGTGGGTTTTTATAGCAGGAAGATAAAAGGGATAGAAATTAGCCCAAAATAGCCAATAAACTACAAATTTTGAGCTGAAAACCGCTCCTCCAGGGCAGATACACTGCTCAAAGCTCCCCACACTCACTGGTGAGCAGAGAAACTTCCTTCTATCCAAGTAAGGTATGGGCCAACACAGGAACTACAATACAGCCCTGGATTCAGCAAACTCTGAAAACTGGACTCTACTAGCTTCAGAAAGGTGGGAAACAAGTATAGGATAGCTTTTTTTTGTTTTTATTAGGAATTAAGGCAGTAAACACAAAATAAACACTATAAGGCACAGAAAAACAGCTATCACACTTGAGTGTGTAGCCTACGGCAGTTAAAACAGTTTAAATGCTTAAAAAATAAATGTAAAGTGCAAACAGTAAATAAGTACAAAAACAGTTGCAAAAGGCTTTTTAGTATCAAATAAATGCTAGAAACCGAGTGTTTAGGAGGAATTTGCAATTTCTAAAAAGAAACAATCTAAAAAAAGTACTTAAATCAAATCAAAGTCTCTCTTTTCTCTTTCTGCTGCTGTAGGACTCTGCAGATCACCTGGGCAGGTTCTTGCTGAGCTGATACAAGTGCAAGAAAATGTGCAAAAGCGGGTTTTTATAGCAGGAAGATAAAAGGGATAGAAATTAGCCCAAAATGGCCAATAAACTACAAATTCTGAGCTGGAAACCACTCCTTCAGGGACATATAGGCTCCTCAAAGCTTCCCACTCTCACTGGTGAACAGAGAAACTTCCTTCTATCCATGTAAGTTATGGGCCTACACAGAAACTAGAATATTGCCCTGGATTCAGCAAACTCTGAAAACTGCATTCTACTAGCTTCAGAAAGACAGGAAACAAGTATAGGATAGCTTATTTTTTTAGTAGAACTTTTGGGACAAATGCTTCTTTAGGAGCTTTTAGTGCTTTGTTGTTTTTAGCACTCAGAATCAACAAATTCTTACTGATTGGTAGTGTGGTCCTGGTTTGTCTTGACATAAGTCTCTGAGCAGATGAACCAAGTAAATCATCACAAGGAATGTTTCTGAGATTAAGCAGATTAAGAAAAAACATCAGTATCGTCTCATTTGGATTTCTCCTACAATTGTTTTGCACTTTAAACTGCATGTTCAGCCAAGCCATTAGACTGTGGGTATTCAGGACTATTAGTAACATGAACAAAGTCCCACATTTCAGCAAATCTTTTGTACTGCTGACTTGTGAACTATGCACCATTTTCAGAAACAATTTTGTGCAGACTACCATGGACAGAAAAATGCTTCTTCAACTTTATAATGACAGTACTAGAAGTTAGGTTAGGAAGTAGGTCAATCTTGAACCAATTTGAATAAGAGTCTAGTAACACCAAGTAATGCTGACCATTCCATTTGAAAATATCGATAGCTACTGTCAATGAAGGTAGTTTAGGAATCTGGCTTAAATGAAGTTGTTCTTTTTGTTGATGTAGTTTAGTACTATTACAAACGGAACAAGCAGAAAGTTCCTTCTCAATATCTTTTGATGTAGAGGGTCAAAATACTAGTCCTCTCACCCTTCTTTTGGTAGAATCAGTTCCTGGGTGGCTACAGTGCAAGATTTTACTATACTCTTGATGCAAAGATTTTGGACCGATCACTTTTGGACCTTTCATGATGATACCATCTTCCATCAAATTTCTGTCTCTGTAAGGAAAATACTGCTGCACTTCTACTGGTAAACAATATTGCTTTGATGGCCATCCTCGACTGATAAAGTGGTTGAACTTCTGGAGAATTGGATCTGAAGCTGTGTGAGTTCTAAGCTCATCAAGAAATGTGGAAGAAAAATTTTTCACTTCCATGACTTCAAAATGAGGTTTCTCATTTTCATGTTGTTCAGTGTTTTTTTCTGGGCAATCAGGATAAAGTATCAGGAAGATACAGAAGATCATCTTTATGTAAACAAGACTGAAGTTGTACTTTTGCAATTTTAACATCATGCATTGCAATCTCGCAGGAGCTGTGTGCATTGGCTTTTTCAATATAGTAACCAAAGGCTGGTGTCTCAATTTGAATAATGCGGCATAAGTATAATCGTGAAATTTCGAACATGCAAACATAATTGCCAAAAGTTCTTTCTTTATTTGAGCATACTGCATCTTGGTTTGGGTTAGAGTTCGGGATGCATAGGCTACTGGTGTACCTTTCTGAAGAATGACTGCACCAAGACCAAACTCTGAAGCATCACAGGAAAGTTACTGGTTTATGAACATCATAATATCTTTAAGTGGGTGGACTGGCAATTTTCTGTTTCAGGCCATTGAATGTTCTTTGGTGTTGTTCCAACCAGGACCAGGTTGTATCTTTGCATGTCAGCTCTCTTAGCAGTTCCTTCAGATCTGGAGTGAAGTTTCCCAAATTGTTGACCATACCAAGAAAACGTTGTAAGGCTGTGATTTTGTCTGGAGCTGACATCTCAAGAATTGCAGTTTGCTTGGAAGAATCTGGTCATAAGCCTGAACTTGTAAACAAATGACCCACATAATTATCTTCTTACAGCCTGAATTTACATTTCTGAAGATTCAGTTTAAGATTTTATTCACATGCATGTTCTGGAACTTTTCCAAGGTTTCTATCATGTTCGACTTCACCATTGCCTCCTACAAGAATATTATATACTATTATAGCACAGGGATAGCCAGGAAAAATTTGCTCCTTCAAACATTGGAAGACTTCACTGGGAGAATTTATTCCAAATGGCATTCTCAAATATCTGTACCTCAAAATGGTGTACTGAAAGTGGTTAGTGATGAAGATTTTCGATCAAGCAAAATCTGCCAAAATGAACTTTTTGCATCTAAGACAGAAAAAAACAGTGGCACTTGGCATAAGGGCATCAATTTCTTCAACTGAACACTTTGGATGATGAGGTCTTTTTAGTGCTTTGTTCAAATCTTTTGGATCAATACATACTCTAATATCATCTGAGCTTGTCTTGTGAGCTACCACCATGAAGAATACCCATTCAGCAGGTTCTTCCACTGGAGAAATTACTCCTAGGTGTACCATTCTGTCCAGCTCAGCTTTTAGTCTGCTCTGCAAGGCTACTGGAACTTTCTATACTGGTCTAATGACTAGGCTTACCTTGTGGTCTAATGTCATTGAGTATACAACTGGGAGTTTGCCTTCAAAAATATTAACACAGTCAGAAAAAATAGTTTTGCAAAGTTTTCGTTGCTACATGTGCTTATATAGTGGAGTTCTTTATTGAAAGAAACCAGTCCCATTCTCAAACTGTCTTTGAGTTTTAATAATGACTGCATGTGTCACTTGACTATGTAAAATTGCAAGTCATAACTGTTCTCAGCAGCATAACATGAAAGCGCTACTGAGCCTTTGGCTTGAATTTCTTCACCACCATAAGCAACAAGCTTTGCACGCTTTGTCAGATCAAGTTTCTCACCAGCTTTTACACTAGGAAATACATCTGCTGACATAACATTGCACATTGAACCAGTATCAACTTTGAGCTCTATAGGTCTCCAATTAATCTGAACAGTACAAAATACTTTGTCCTTTGCCCACAAATCTACTGCATTGACTGTTTCACCAAGCACAGACACACTATCAACATAAAAAGTAGGGCCACAGTTTTCTAATTGATCAACTTACCTCTTTGTATGCTCTTTTTTAATAAAAGAATGTGCCCCTTTGGATTTACAGAGCCTTTTGAAATTATTCCACTTTTTACATATGTGTCACTGCTAACTAAAAGCTAAGCACTTTTCTCATTTGTGCATATGATTTCCACCACAATTGCGCCAGCTGACTATGAGGCTTGTCACATGTTTTGCTGACTCACCCCTCTGCTTTACTGAGTGTTCCCTGGGTTTCACTGTAGCTGCTCTGGGTTTTATAGGAACCATGCCCTTAGGCCTGTATCTTTTAACCTTGTGCTGCATACTATCAACATTAGCAATGGAAGGCACTGCAAGTATGCTTTTCTCATTTGTAAGTCTATTTGTGTGCTTTTCTGTGAGCTCATATATCTGACAAATCTCTATGGCCTTATTTAACATTAAATCACTGTTTCAAAGTAAAATCTTTCTCATTGCATCATCTTTAATACCACACACAAGCCTGTCTTTTATTAACTCATCTCTTAAATCACCAAATCTGCATGTTTTTGCCTTATTTACTTAAGTCAGTTATATATGTTGCAAACCTTTCACCAGGCTTTTGGTCTCTTGTATAAACTATGTGCCTTTCCATTGTAATATTCATTTGGGGTTTGCACATTTCACTAACTTTACATTTTAAGCACTCAGGGTCTTCCCGTGTTTCCTCATGTACCACAATATGGCGGTTCTCCCCTTCCCCCGCAAACACAGCAGGTGCATACACAAATGAACGCTCCCTTTCAATGGCTTCTGAATTGGCTAGATTAAGCAGAATCAGTGCTTTTGTACATGCAACTTTATCAGAAAAAGCAACCTTTATGAAAATATCGTACTCTTGCTCAAACACTTTCCAAATTTCTGCAACATTATTATCAAACACAAGTTGAGCAGGTCTGTGAAATCCATCTGCCATACCAAAAAACAGTAGTATAGATCCCTGTAATTATGTCCAAACATACACCAAGTACTTGAAGAATATTCAGCTGCACAACAATCTCTTCAAAATAACTGTATTCTGCAAAATAACTGTACTATAATACTGCACACACTTGTCAACACTTTGTACACTTTGGATACTTTGAATAGTTTTAGTTAATATAATAAAGAAGCACATAGTGAAAAAATATGGTTATTGTTCCTTTTTTATACATTTTATGTGATTTGGAAGTTATTTTAAACAGTTTTGTAAGCATTTCGAATACTTTTATCAATATACAAAGTAAACACAAAGTCCATGAACTGCAAAGGTGAGGCTTCAGAACAGCAGCTTCAGTTTAGTAAAAAAATATACTCCAAAACAGCAACCTCAGCTTAAATACTCCAAAACAGCAACCTCAGCTTAATAAGGTGTATACTCAAATTTCTCCAACCACAGAACAAAGATCTGGATTCCACTCAGCTGCAACACAGTTTTATTGGTACACAAGCACTTTCACAAACAGCTTCTTCAGGTGTATAACAACCATTAAAATACACACACCTTATATAACACTTAAAGTTAAGCAGAGTCATGTGACTGACTTTAAATTTGAGTATACACCTTATTAAGCTGAGGTTGCTATTTTGGAGTATATTTTTTTACTAAACTGAAGCTGCTGTTCTGAAGCCTCACCTTTGCAGTTCATGGACTTTGTGTTTACTTTGTGGATACTCTGGAATACTTTTATGCAAAGGTGCTTGTAACATTGGGTGGTTTGTATCATTTAGAACTTTTATCAATATGTCACAGTTTTGAACATTTTGTTTAATTAGAAATTTGTTTTGAATGTTTTGCTTTATTTTCATTGCATAAAAATCATTTAAATGAGTTTTAATACCTGGAATTATCTTTCTGACCAGTTTGTTTGTCATTTGAGCTTAGGATGATCCACTCATATATATTCCTCCATTACTGATTGTGCGCCTCATGGTTTTGACTTCAGATTCCATTCTGACACCATGCCGCCCATCTTGTGCATTCAAATAAGAAAATGAGGCTTGAGTGTTAATTTAAGTTGTTTATTACATAAAAACACATCAGGATGGATGACTGGAATGTAATGCCTAAACAAACAAATTAACTAACTGACTGCTACACAAATACTTGCTTTTACTCTGGCTGCTCACCCAAAATGGCACTCTTGCTTGCACATGCTCACTTATATGCACATGCCCAAAGACTGGAATGGCTCTTAAAGGTACCACATACACTCTGATCTACATGAAGCAAGGCAGCTTGCCACCCATTTTTTTCTTGTGTGCCATTACTGAAGGAAACTAGATGCACAGGAAGAATTTGTTGTGGCTTGGAGACAGTACAAGTGATGTTGCTGTATTCTGGAGGTGTTTCCACTCAGTATTGAGCTGAGGAAAGAGAAATGCATCCAGCACATTCTCAGTGGCTACCACAGTGCTGTAATTAACAATTTGCTGGAGAAGTTTGGAGAATCTTGAGTGTTTATAAAGATCATAGTAATCAACAGCAGCACGTGACAACAGTCAATGAAAGAAAGAGGCACAATGAACCCAAAGTTAGTTTGTAAGAGATGATACATTGCCCTGAATTCATGACAAAGGATGGCACCTCTTTGCATTCAGAAGAGTCTGATGACACCATGGAATTTAAAGTAAGGTGATAAGCACTTTGAAACCAGGAATGGGAGACATTAAGTCAAGGAACAGTGCTGCAATGCTTCAGTATGAGAAACCATTGTAGAGAATAATTTTCAGGCATTTAAGATGTATATGATCTATATGATTCATATGGTGGTCTTTTAAATTTGTTTTGTTTTGTTCACAGGTATCCTCTAATTCAAGTCCAAACATTGATGTTCTGGTTGCTGTATAGAAAAGGAAATGGACTCTCCTGGTGGATGTGTTATGAACCATTGTAGTTGTAGATAGTAGTGGGAACCAAGAGGTTATTAAGATGAGAAACAGGCTGGGAAAATTAATAAGAACATAAGAAAATAATAACACATGAAAATTACATAATGGAAAATGATGGGTTATTATTAGCTGATCACTGGAAGTGTTTGAGGAAGGTTCCTTTCAGCTAAGCCCTAGATAAGGAGAAGTGTAATTGATGAGAGAGATGTTTTACTTTTGGTGTTGCTTTTACTTATTTGGAACAGTTGCAGTTGCTATCAGTTCCAGTTTACTGTTTAGTCAAGACTCTAAGATGTTACCAAAAACACTGCAAGATATTGCACAAAGCATATGGATTTGGAATATTTACTGATACTCTATGAACATCTTTTATGATTTCATTTAACCATAGCTGCTGTTCAACTTGATCTAAACCTGAGAAGTTTTATTTTATCATAATGATATTCATACTTGATTCTATAATTTGTTGATTAACATTTTGGCTTGACTGTCATTATAAGAAATCATACTGGTTTAGGGAAAAAGTACTAGCCATGTCTGAATTTAAGTCAGTAAACATATTGTCCCTGTCCCATTCAATAAACACATCACACCAAATGACATTTGATGGCCTTTATTAAACTTCCATAGCTTATTATTGAACAATATTTTAATTTATTAATAACAACATGAACATCCATATAACCATTTACTAGGCAGCATAGCCTCACTCACCCTAACCAAATAAGCAGTGTCCTCACCTCTGCTCACTTACTTTTAATTATCAAGTAGTGTCCCATTGCACACTTTCATTTTCCTACTCATTTAATTAAATATCCAACTCCCTTTTACTAGGTCAGTGTAACGCCACCAACCCTAACCAAATAAGCAGCTTCTTCAACTCTACTCACTTACTTTTACTTATCAAACAGCATCCCAGAGCTCTCCTTTATTCCCCAACTCATTAAATTAAACACCCAACACCAGAGGGGGAAGAGAAGATGGACAAGCCTGCCCCTCTCCTCCACCAACAAGCCTGACACAAGCTATTCCCACTCATTCACTCCAAAACCTACACCAAACCATACAAAACCAAACCTAAGTGTACATTAAAGGGGTCCAAACAAAATCATGCAAGTGTACTCCTTCCTATCTGAACCAAACTGGATCCCTGTCATTGACATCCCGATGCTCTGTCATATAAATACCCAAAGCAATCAGTTGCCTGACTAGCCTAAAAATAACAAACCAATGAGCCCTCTGCAAAGCATAAATAACCATGGTACTATCTCCAACACAAAATACGCATACATGGGTATAACCTCTTTAAAACAAACAGATCCTCACTTATCCTAACTACCAACTGTAGCTTCAGAATTATTCCCAGATCATTACCTGCCCAATGCACCACCAGGATGCTAAGGAGCCCAATGCAACCCAAAAAATACAACCCCCAATTGTGTGCTATCTAGCCAAGCTGCAGCCCTTCTTTCCACCCACTGGATATAATAATGACCAAAACTGAAATTTTCTTTCTAGTAGAAGAAAAATGAATTCAATACTAAGCCAGTCACTGTACCCAATTATCTAATATAAGATAAGAAAGCATTTAATGACCAACAACCCACCCACTTAATGACTTCAATTGATCTGCCTTCTCTTCTCTAAATCTGATAACCTTCTAATGCACAAAGAATGAGAGGAACACCTCTCTCACAAAAAAACTCCACACTGAGAAGCTTTCCTCCTCATCATATATACAAACTGATTACATGTCATCACTTTGCACCCTACTGATCAAAAAAAGTTTTGAGGGCTCCCAACATACCACAGCAACCTCTTAGCCCATACCAATGGACACAATCATGCATTCCTGTCCTTTCCCAATACCATCTGCCTGCCCCTCCCCAACTGATCCGTTTTTGATCTATGCAACCAAATGTGCATGGAGGGAAAAACACTGAAACATCCCACCAAACTAGTTGATCCATCAACTTTGACACCCTAAGAGCTCCATAATACATCCATAAAGCAAGCATCACACTCACACACAAAGTATAGTCCAATGAACCTCCAATTACCAATGCTAATCCCTGCAACAAAACTTTCAAAATGACTTATTAATGGCTGGTAACTGTCTACCCCCAACCTTTCAACATGCAAACCATGGTTTAAGATTTTGCGAAGTCTTGTAACCCTGTCACCTGTGCAACTGTATTGATGGCAACTAAATCCACCTTGACAGACTGAATGTTGTACTTCTTTCTCAAGCCTGAACCAGATATTTCAACCACAATCATCCTGACCAAACTCCTTCTTTCTCAGGCAGCTGCAACACAAATTTACCAAAATCTTGCAATGCCCTACCATACACCTTTCTTTTAATAGCTGCCCAGGATTCCTGTACCAAGCATCTGATTTCCAATTGAACCTGATACACCTCATCCAACACCATTGTCTCATACCACTACCAGATTGCCCAAATGAAAATGAACCCTTTTCTCCCACGACATCTCCTGCTAGAACTTCAATGCCAGTCAAATTGGAACTAACTTCAAACAAGCAACATCCATCCTCCAATCACCCCTCCATTTTGCCAATCTGTGACCACAGACCATTCCCCCGAAAATAATGCCCCATCCCAATATTTTTTTTGCCTCATCTGTAACCGACTGCAAATCCCTGTGAGCACCCCAATCCACCTGCCCAAAAAGATGATACCATTAAAGTGCTCTAGTGCTCTAAAAAAGACAACTACAATGCTAAATCATTTGCCTTTCCCTCATTCAGCAAAAGACCACAAACTTACAAAAGAAACCCAGTTGAACTGCCCAACATACAAAATTTAGGAGCTTCAAGAGCTCCATGAGATCCTTAATCCGTACCATGTTTTTGATTTTCACCCACCAAATTTTTTTCTTTCAAGCGTGTTTTCTTTGCATCTGGTAAACAAAACAAACCATGATCTGCATCTACTAGCAATCCCAGGAAAATGATGCCTTGCTTGGGCCTTCTAACTTCTGCCTAGCCAATGAAACATCCAGTTCTCACACTTCCCCAAAACACACGCATACCTTCCAATGCTCCATAAAACCCTTCACCTACTCTTAAAAAGTCATCCAGATAATGTATCACCTTCTGGCTGCCAGCCTGCTGCTGCCAAATCCAATGGAGAGCAGTGCTAAACCTCTCAAAGTAGCACAGATCACCGAGCATCCCATTGACATAGCCCTGTCAAACTGAAACTTAAACTCAACTATCATGCCCAACCATGACACTCTTCCTCCCAAACCTATAATAAATGAAGCACAGGGTCTACCTTTGAACTGTCATCCGCCATGTGTCCGACGTGCATAATGCTGAAAGTATGGCTGCAAAAAATGACAATGCTGATTCACCATGTGTTTGAATGGCAAATAAGCAAATACTTTTTTGCTATTCAAACACATGGATCAAATGTTGGAAATGGCTTTCCAGCAAACCATTTTCGACATTTGATCCTTCGAAGTTCTCCATATTTCAGTAATACGGGTCGCACAACAGGACGATCCCACATACCATGTGCGACCAAACAAAGGTAAACCAAAACACGGACTCAATATCTTTCTTCACCAACTATGGGTCAGTAAACTCCTGAACTGCCTCATCTGTAACCGACTGCAAATCCCTGTGAACACCCCAATCCACCTGCCCAAATAGATGATACCATTAAAGTGCTCTAAAAAAGACAACTACAATGCTAAATCAGCATGCAGCAACTTAACCCTCACCCAGTGATGTTTGCCTTTCCAAAGATGCATAACTGACTTTTGCATCATCTTCCAAAATAAAAATCATTCACAGAATTCCCCTCGCAATAAGACACATTGTGAATCGAATGACATTCCCTGCCACCTTCTTAGGAACCAACCCCAACTGAAAAAAACAAACCTTAAAGCTGTTAAGGGAGGAATATGAAATGGACTCAATAACCTACCCGCCTGCCATTTCTATTCCACCAGGCCTTCTAAAATCTCTTCCTTCCCCAACAAGGAATGCAGATTCCAAAAAATGTACCCCTCCACTCACACTCACTTGATTTGACAGAAAATCCCTCAGAAACCCATCTATTAATTTATCTGCAACTGCTGAATCAGGAAATTCCATGAACATCTGACACAATACCTGTATGATAATGGGAAAATGTGTCCCCTGGTCTTCCCTTTTTGCCTATGAAAGTACACCCCTCTTCTCCACCCCTGAATATTCCACCTGCCCCAACTACTCTGATATCCAGGAAACAACAAAGGTAACCTACTTGATTCAGGCTGCTGCAAACTCAAGATAATCAACGTGTCTTCCCATCTTCCACCTGCACAGCTGAATGCATACCCACACACTTCACTGTTATGAATCCACCCCACCTGTGAATGACCCCAAACTTGTCATAATCAAACCTAAACACCTGCTTCATCCTGCCCCTGATATACCTCATCCTCATTTGTCCCCACACTACTCTCAAACTTGCACTAACTCTGGCATGCCTTAATGAGCACCTAAAAGTGTATCATTACCTGTGACCTCATTGTGTACTGCTCCAGTGGCTGAAACATCCACCTCACCAGCATCCATCACCTGTTGAGTTCCCTTCCTTCAGGTCATTTGTTATCAGCAAATGAATAAACAAACTGTAAATCCTCTGAAAGAAAGGGAGAGAGAAAAAGAAAACACCCAGCTGAAAGGACCAAATCCTGTACCTTGTGAACTAAAGCTCACAACCTTAACCTCAACACCCAGCTCCAGCCGTAAGGAATATGAACAAAGCCAAGAGTACAAGTGGGATGACAATGCACAAACAGGACAATCTGAACATATTTCTGTAGCAAACTCAGCTCGTTGATACAATAACAGCTTCTACTACAACATAACCTTTGCAGGATATGATGCGTCCATCTCAAATGCCTGTCATTATTTCCTACCTCACTCTTTAATAATCCACTACCCCTTCCCAGAAACCACCAATTAAGAAATGTCCAAATTATGAGGCAAAATTCTGAACATTCAGCACAGTGGAAATGTAAGTCTCATTGCTCTACTCCCAGAGGCTTCTAATACAAACTGCACCTCATACCTTTCAAATTTTAGAGCAGAGCTAGCATGTATTTATAAGCCCCATGTTGAGGGAAAATGTACACTCACTAGCCCAACCCCCCCCCACCTCCGGGACCCTCCCCCTTGACTGTTAGCCCACACCACACATTGCATAGGCGCCAGAAGCTGTTGAAGACTGGGGGGCAGAGGGTGAGAGGGGCACTTAGTAATCCAAAAAGGGTAATTTTTTTATAACTATTTACTACCACAACATATGTTCACTTGGAGGACATTTTAAGCTTAGCCAATTCCCTTTTGGTGCTTGAATTAACAAATTATGATTGGTCTTACCTATCCCATGGCTGATAATTGTATATTAGCCCTAGTGAGAATAACTGTGATCATACCATAAATACTTTGAGGAGACCCTTGTAAGGGATGCAGCATTTAGGAACTGCCTCTATCCATTACAGGCATGAGGGGCAATCCTGGAGTGCATTTTCTATTACCCATCCTTATATCCATGTTGCATTTGAATATGAAAGGATGAGCTTTGTTTTGTTTTTATGGATAGTCTGTTCTGGAATAGTGGTAGCCTCTGTGATGTATATCCATCTCTCCACAACATTCAGTTTAGATACCTGGACTGAGTATTTCTGAGTCCATTTGACTTGCTGATGTTCAGTAGGTCCATCTGTATTAGGTCAGAGGATGCCTTGTATGCCAGACATGTCAACTCTAAGCACTCTGTAGGATACTGATTATTTTAATAAATCTTTGAGGTGATCCACGCAAGACCTATTGTTTAGGACTTGTATCCTTTTAGTAAGGTATCTTTGAAGGGATTCCAATTGTTCCATGGGACTGGACAAATAAATGCCAAAATGGGCATTATACAAAATGATTGACCTAATGAGAGCTTTGTAAAGGGGGACAACAACATCTCTATATCTAGTCACAATCAATTTGTTTATAAGCTGTGCAATATAGAAAGGCTTTCTTATGACTCTGGGCACATGTTGGTCAAAAGTTAGGTCACTGTACACACAAGTTCCCAAATGCTAAACAATTGGGTCAGTTCTCAGAGGGCATTGTCATGATTTTGACACCAGTTATTATTTGGGACAAATCTTTCTGCATGATGGTTAAGTCATTTGGGGATTCAATAACTGCTCCTAGCTTGCAGTCATCTCAAAATTAGCCGGCTACTTAAATAAACAAATGGGGCACCAGCTACTTAAACAAATGGAGCACCAGCTACCTAAATAAACAAATGGAGCACCAGCTACTTAAATAAACAAATGGAGCACCGGCTACTTAAATAAACAAATGGAGGACTAGCTACTTAAATGGGGCACCAGCTACGGAGCACCAGCTACTTAAATAAATAAACGGAGCACCAACTACTTAAATAAACAAACAGAGCACCAGCTACTTAAATAAATAAATAAATGGAGCACCAGCTACTTAAATAAATGGAGCACCAGCTACTTAAATAAATGGAGCACCAGCTACTGCATTACATAAATGGAGCACACCAGCTACTGAATAAATTATAAACGGAGCACACCAGCTACTAAATAAATAAGTGGAGCACAGCCTTGGGGGAAACACATAAATAAACCTCTTCTTACCATGGATGATCTGCCAGTAGGCTTGATGTAATTGAGTAGTTGTTTCCATGCACTTTTGTGCGATATACACATGAGTCCTTACAGCTCTTGCAGCTATAAAGGTGTGTGTGGGGGGTGCTTCCTCCCCCTCTTCCTATGGTTCTGGCACCAATGCGAGAATGAGCAGAGACAAACTGTTATTCACAAGCAAGAGCACCTTGTAGCTCAGAAGCAACTACTCAGCATTTGCAAGCATTCCTCAAATTCAAGGAACTGAAGTCACCAACCACCACTACCAAAGACAACAGAGGTGTGCCAACCACCCTGAGAGAGAAGATCATGCTCAAATGACAGATGCAGATGTCCTAAGGCTAGGGAAATGGCCTATACCCAGCACACACCTAATTTAACAAACGTAACTTAACCACCCAAATGGGAATGGCATAACCCAATACAGGCCATGCCCGACCTAAGCCAATAAAGGAATGGACAACTTTGTATCCTACCAAAGAAACGACAAATGGGGAAACCAGATAGCATGCTTTGCCAGGTGCACCAGCAATGAAGACATAGGCACTCAAACTCTCCCACAAAGAAATACAGTCTTAACTCCTGCCCCCTTGCAAGTAAGCCCCAAGCACGCACTACTAGCCCCTTGAACAAGGAACCCACTAAACAACAAAGAAACAGCAAAAAAAGAGGGGGGGGGGCAGAGATAACCCTGCCACATCAAGTTACACAAATCACAAAGAATAAAACAATCCGATGAACTATATCGCCAACCTTGCAAGTGAAATAAAGATATCCACTACATTTACCCCTCTTATTTAGTGGATAACACAACCACAAAAAAAAAATTTAGAAGAAAGAAATGTTTTTCATTTCAACTTTGATTCGGGGGAGGGGTGGCATTAGTTTGAAGGACTGTACAGGGCACCAGGTGACATAGTTACAGTTCTGTGATTTTGATTTCACTATGGTGACAGGATATGAATTAATTACTACAATTCTCAACCTAATGTACATTGGTACTGTTGCTATCAACCACCAAACAAACATGAATGGTGGTGGTAGTGTATTTTATATTTGCAAGCAAAAAAAAGTACTCCCTAATTACTGCTACTTGCTTTAATAGCTTTAATATAGAGGCAATGAGAGCTATTTTCATACCAGTCTATCAAAAATAGGAAGTTGATGATTTTTGCAAAACCCAAAACCAATCAAAAGAAGGATTAATGTCCTTTACCAGGCAATTAAAAAAACTGCGTTACAAAAATGGTAATTTGTGGCAGAGACATAAATTCTTCTTAGATTGAATGAGATTTGATTAAATCACTGGCTCACCTACTATGGGTCACAATCTATTTGACACTCTAACATATCTGTTAACAAATCTATGTCTTGAATTGGGAAATTCTGACCATGAAGGCTTTTGTTGGGTGGACTCTTAATAAGTCTGTAAGTCCAGGGGAAAAAGAGTTAATGAAGAGAGTTGCCAGGGTAGATAATACTACAATTACTTATTACTTAAGTAACTGCAGTTAGTCTACATAATCTGTTGTATGTAATGTTGATATATATACAATACAAAATGAAGTAATCATCACATTAGTATAGTTTAGTACCACATTTATCTATGAGAATTACAAAACGCTGTGGTGGAAGAGCTGTCTCAATAAGTGGGTTCAAAGGAAAAATCAGGTAAACCAAATTGGGACATGAATTAAACTGGTGAAATATTGAGCCTGCAGTAAGAAGACTTTCTTTAAACATATTAGAAATTTTACTACGAGAATCAGTGGGACAATTGTTTAAAAACAAGATGGAATATCTGTCACTGACAGTTAATAAACTTTCTGAAATTTTTAGCAATTCTTTTAAATGTCCCACAATGAATACATATTACAACTCACATATTTGGACCTGAATGTTGTCCAGTGGTTACCTATGAAATGGTAACCCTGATTCTAGGCAAGGTTAACAACAATGCTTCCCCAGGACAGCTGGATTAAATGGCTACTTTTGGACATACATATTCCAAAAAAGTCTGGATTCTGGATTTTAACCAAAACGGAAAGAAGCAACAGTGGTCCCTATTTGTAAGGTAAGTGACCTATTCAATTGGGAAATTTTTGTCCTATTAGTCTAACTTTTATTATTGATAAAATATTTGAAAGAATCTTTAATACTCAGGTAATTCTTGATATATTTCAAAAGAGTTTCTCTCGGGAACATTCACATGCCATAAACCTAATCAACTTATACACTAATGTAGTGGATGCTGTTGATTCAGGTATTACTTTTGATGTAATTCACCTTGATTCATCTACGGCTTGTGATTTAACCCAATGTAAGGCTATTATTGCAACATTTGTATTGTAAACAGGACTAAAAACTGGTTGCCTATCCCTTGTCTGCAGGGTCAGAGTTGAAGATATTTTAGCTACTGCTGTAACCATCAAAAGAGAGGTCTCTATGGGCCAGTAATGTGTCCATTTTCATTTAATATATTTATGTCAGCTTTTGCCTTTAGCCTTTGTGCATGGACAGCTAAATCTGCCAATGACTCCAGTATGGACACCACGGTAATGAACACCTATAACGTTCATAACCTTCAGAATCTATTGTATTCCCTTTTTATCTGGTCTTCTTTCAGCTGGATTTCTTTTAACACTAAAATGCATGTCTTGAGATTAGATCACAATAATTGAGAATATACATATTCTGTTAAGAATGATCTGCTTTCCAAAGTTCTAGTTGTTAAGGATCTGGGAATAATTGTTGAAACAAATATTGGGTTTGATGCTAATGTTAATTATATTATTAGGAATTGTTATTGTATTAGTGAAGACTTCCTATGAATTTTCACTTATAAGGACTACTATTATGATACTTTCATAAAAAGCTTTAAGCATGTGCAGAAATTAAGATCAGCAACATATAAGGACTAAAATACAATGGAAGAGTAATTAAGTTACAGTTGTTTACTTATGATTATAGGCTTTTTCATAGGAACATAATTTTGATCTATAAATGTCTTTACAGTAAAATAATATGCAGTACTCTTGGGGTCAAGTTTATTTCTCAAAGCATCTATAGTAGAAATAAACAACTCTTGAGTAAAGTTGACTAACAGTAAAGTTAATGGAAGTGCATTTACTGTTCAAGCTTCGAAATGGTGGCATAAACTTCCTCTTGCTGTTAAGACAAGCCTCAAATATTGAAAATTTTAAAATATGTTATGACAGATGTAGGGGGGAAAGGGATTTTAATAAAAATTTATTTGGAGGCAAACTTCTTTATAACCTTTACTAAAGTTTTAATTTTGCTATTTCTTTACAGTGGAACATTGAAATGTAGAAATTTTCAAGCATCATTTGTGGCTCCAGGTTCTATCCTATGTCATCTTCACCACCAAAGGAAAAATATGTTATATGTGGCCTGCTCTTTGCTTAGATGGTACTTGTGTGCATTGATCAGTCTATCTAGCATGTGTGTGTACCTACCAACAAGATGACCTTCTGAGACATCACCTTGAAGGAATATCAGATATGTGCCATTATAAATAATGTTATGGTTACTATAAACCACCTCTGAATTCAGGGAAGAGAAACGCTTCCTCTTGTTAACACCATGCATGTAATCTGTGGCTCCCAGGTCCTCAAGGAAATGGCCTAGGTCATAAAAAGCCTGCATGGTTATGGCTGTCCAATCTGTTGTCCTTAAGTACCAGATATGCTTCTATACATGCTATAGCATAAAGTTGAGGAAATGTTTTAGGATTCATGCAGCTGATGCCTGTGACATTCTTAACATTCCCTCCTGCCCCCATAGGTCACTTAAATGTACCTCTAGATAAGATAGTTAAGGCTAGACATTTACTTATATTCACAGGAATATGCATCCACCCTTGAGTCTGCTTGGCTGACCAGTTATAGTAGGTCCTTTATTGTATCTAAGTCTACTTGGACATGGCCTACTGCCTGTTGGTCTGTGAGTTGGTGGCATGTCAGGCACTGTCTGTACTTCCTCTGGTATTGGAGATGGCCTTGACATGCGACAGTATGGGCAGTGGCTCAGACTGCAGCTCTCACAACATGCTGATCTGCTACTGTTGCTGCTATTCCTAGCAAGACTCCCATTGTGCACTAAGATGTCCAGCATCAAAACCGAGTATGTACAATCATGCAGTACAACCATTTTATATGTTTCTGAATTAGTATGCTATTGTGGGATCCTTCATCTGCATATTTTATGAATCTCATTTACACGGAGATCCTCATTTGTATGGTATTATGCCCTCATTAACGTGCAATATAAACCACACTATTCTGATCCTCATGAAACTATGCTATCTGTGTCTTTGTGTCACTCACATCTTGTGCATGGTGACCACCTGCACTATTTTGAGCAGTGCAATGCGCCTACAATCTGTGAATCACAGTCAGTACCATTTGCAGGCTATCTTTAATGGGAACAAAGAACATGGGCCAAATCCAACCTGTGGGGTTGGGGGTTGGCAGAATGATTACGGTGCTTGCCTCACAGACACAAGGTACAGAGTTTGATTATCACCTTTGAAAGGAAATTGGGTAGGCTTAAAATGACCTGCAGGGGCAGTTAACCTAGTACTTACCTGTAAACCTATAATTTTAAAATCATCCTTAAGGGGAGATGTTTTAAATATCACTTTCTATGATTTTATATATTTATTTGATAGTGAATCTTTGTATGTTTTTATATCTAAATGTAATTTGGTGTGATTTAAAACTGACAGGTTTGAACTTATGCATATTTGCCATGAAAATATGTATTTTCTTAAGATGAAACATTTATTTATTTACTCATATTACATTTATTTACTGGGAAAGTCTGACTGGGTAGAAACCCATTTTCAGTGGAGGCCTGGAGAGAAAAGCTCCACATACAGACAAGTACTAATAATGGACATAGATATATCATTGTATGATTACAGTTTTTGTATACAATGTTACATTACAAAATAAGGTGGCAAAGTTAGATTGACAATAGTACAGAGTAGATAGATGACAGTTTTAAACCATAAGATAATATTAAAAAAAATGTTAATAGTCATATATAGCTATTAGGTATCCACAAATGTTGCCATGCTTGTAATATTTTAATTATGTTTATTTATAATTTATCACCAATTTGATGAGGCTTGATTTAGGAGAAAAACACTCTGAAGTGACCTCTAATAACATTTTGTAACCAGTCTGATTAAAGAAGAGTAGCAGTTTGTGTCCTGCATTATTTTTATTTTTTTTTTACATTCACACATTCTACTTGTAGCCTTACTCATCAAGCATTTTTTGGGGAGTGGAGGATTGGGGAAACTGAGTTTATGATGATGGCTGTGAGCATTTTTTTTTATGTGTGTCTTTCCATTCATTTATTTTTATGTGAAATGAACAGCGGGTTTCAGAACAAAGCAGCCACTCACTCAATAAATTCCTCAGAAGGTGAATGAGATAATAGAATGATGAGAATGTCATTGGTTTGCTGCTTCACCTCCTTTTAAATGGTTTAGTGGATTCAGAACAGAGGACTTTACTTCTGAAGCAAATATTGATATTGATTACATCATTACTGACCTTGAAAAGAAAGTTTTAAGACTGAACATATTATTCTGGGGTAATTATTATTTGAAACCAACTTGGTGGTCAATGGGAATGTAAAGTGGATGAAGACATCTTAAATTACTCACGGGAATATTAGCTGTGATTTGCTTTCTGAGTAAAAAAATGTAAATGAGAAGATTGGTTAAAGTTTTGTTAATTAATTATAATGTCATAGAAATTAAAATGCTTATTGCTGTACTCATTGCACAACATGTGAGCATAAAAGGAAGTAACAAAAACATTTGTTTTATCTCTAGAAATGGAGATCATCAATTCAAAACCTTTAAAACTCATGACTGAAGAAAGAAAAAAGAAGTTTAATGGAGGCTTCTTTCTCCTTGGTCTTACCATTTATATATATATATATATAAAACCAAAACACTGCAGAGGACAAGGATAATGAACCCAGAACTTAGAATAATGGAATGAAAGAAATGACAAATAGAAACTCATGAAAGAAATGACAAATAGAAACTCTTCCAATCATTTCTATCACATCTAATTATCAATCAGAATATCCCAAGAAGGTCTCAAAGCCTGGCTGCAAGACAGAACTGTTTTCAGTGAGGCTATAAGTATAGAGACTGTAACACACCAATTGGCGGTAACTGAATGTTTTCAATGGAAAAAGCATCAGCAACAGAAATCCAAGCAATTTCTCTGTCACCATCTGAGGCAGGAGTTTTCAAATATACACTTGAAGAGAATTTGAGTGATTCAAACCAAAGTGAAGACATCAGTGCTTTTATGATTTACAATGTAACTTGCAGAATCCTGACAGTAAATGAAATTCATGTTTTTAAAAAAGGTCTAACTTTTGTGCCTGTTAAAAGGGCCAGTATTTTGGATACCATCACCTCCTTAGAATGATTTATTAAGTACCCCAGCTTTAAAACACTTTTTTTCATGAATATGAGTCCATTGATATGGATGACACACATTTCTAAAAAGATGAATACTTTTCATTCCTCTGTCCACTCTTACATATTGGTCTTTAGGTTGTTTTGTGAATTTGAGATAAAGAATTACTATCTAAGAGCTCAAAAAATGCTATGATAATCTTAACAAAGAAGCAGGTTGGCATTTAGAAATGGCAATCAGAGACCTTTTTAGGAATTATGAATGCTGCTTTCTGGTCAGGGAGATATTGTTCTTATGAATTTTACTACCAGACTGTAGCTTTTATTGGGAATTGTCAAAATATTATATTTATAATGCTTATCATTGTGTAGATGCTTGAATTGAAGATATGGTCAATGGTGGGTGAAGCAATTATATCTTGAGGTAGTATTTATTAATTTCCAAATTCAGTTGAGTGGATTATGCTTAGAATTCCTAAGAACATGAAGCAGATCTATTGCTCATTTTAGATCCATTGTATTAGCTAGTGGATATAAACCCCCAGGCATTGACTATTTATGTTGAACATAGAATATGGGATAATCTGAAGACCTCACTTTATTTTATATTAGATTCAATACCTTTTGTTAGGAAAAAAACATTTACACACTTGATTTTGACACTTTGGTTATTAAGACATTAGTTTTTGTTCCATAAGGTGATCTTGCAGGAAGAGAGATAGACTGGTTTAGGAAGAAACTTAAATGTAATGAATTTGAGCAATTAATCAAATACATGATGTTCAGAGAATGTCTTGGACCGAGTGACTAACTAATAAAGAGGCAGTGGAGCAATAATAGCCTACAGTTTTGCTAATCTGGTCCTTGCACTCTTAAAAGCAGTATAAGTATGTGGTTCTGTTTCTGCAATGATGTAAACTTGTATGTTTCATTCGGCACTTTTTTTGTTTTTTGATGTGGAGGTTAAATTCAGAAGTTTCAGATTACTTTTTTAAATGTAAGCTTTTACTGTTTGGAATTTACCTCACTCACCTTATTGATGTTATTGGGTCTTTTGATTTACCCCTGTGCAAAGATTTTGATTCTAATAGCGTACTAACTCATTTTTTTTAGAAATAAATAAAGTATCAACATTTTTCCATTACCAAATTATTCTTCAGTCAAGTTAACAGCAATTGTATCAAAAGACAGGCTATTAAAACCTTGCTACATCACAGAAGGCAATGATTTTCTAACAGAAATTAGAGTGAGTCAAACTATATTACTACTAGTACCCATTTGTTTTGACTATTTAGCTAATAAAAAAAGTGTTTAACCACAGGAAAAATATTTACACCCTATTCAGGGGAGGAATGTCTCTAATTAATAGCAATCAAGATGCTGTCAGGTTGATAGGTGTTTGCTAATGGCTTTTAATTATATTTTGTCTTGTGATGCTCTTAAGCAAATGACTAGTATAGATTGTTAGAGAACAAAGTGTAAGAAGAAACAGTGGGTGCTGCCCCAATATTGTTTAATAATAGGTAAACTTATTTATATAATTTATTTGGAAGAGCTACACCAAGCACTCTGAAAACCTTATGGTAAGCAATAAAGTTTTTTATGTGCTTACAACACAGGCTCCTTAACAACAGTTGACATTGTTTTTATATCAACCAAGACAGAACAGTGACCAGGCCATATTTGTTGTAATTCGAGAATGTTATATATCTGACAAGATGGATGTCCTGTGATACCCTTCATATGGGACGAGATAACCACTAGAAAACTGAGTAACAAATTTTAGGTGCACATGCATGTATTTTGAAAAGATAATAATATGAATGCAATTTGGTGTGATTTAAAACATTCAAGTTTGGTCTTATGATTATTTAATAAAACCATCAATTTATTGTTCTTATTACTATACAACATCATTGTAATCTTGACTATATGTTCACTTTAGAATTGTCATCAGTCTGATGACGTTTAAGAATGAAGGCAATCAATGGTGATTTTAATAAAGTTTTGGGACTGCTTTGATTAAGGGACAGTAGAAGTATGTGTCATAGTATGTGATGCGTTGGTTCATTGTAGGAGTAAATAGGAGTCATGTCTCTTGTGCATGAGGATTGGGCTCAAGTACTTGTTGAAAAATACTTAAGGTTAAGAGTGAACCAAGTACATTTAACTGTATAACTATGTCTGCATGATCTTTGTTACAAATGTAACCTTAGTGAAGTAATATTCTCTTTGCTCATATAGATGTTGACAGTTGTTGACAAAATTACACAATACAGCAGGATCATGTCCTTGTCCATGCATATTGCACAATACAGCAGGATCATTGCCTTACTCATGCATATTATACAATACAGCAGGATCTTGTCCTTGTCCATACATATTACACTATAGAGCAGGATCATGTCCTTGTCCATGGATACTACACAATACAGCAGGATCATGTCCTTGCCCATGCATATTACACAATACAGCAGGATCATGTCCTTGTCCATGCATATTACACAATACAGCAGGATCATGTCCTTGCCCATGCATATTACACAATACATCAGGATCATGTCCTTGTCCATGCATATTACACAATACAGCAGGATCATGTCCTTGTCCATGCATATTACACAATACAGCAGGATCATTGCCTTGTCCATGCATACTATACAATACAACAGGATCATGTCCTTGTCCATACATATTACACAATACATCAGGATCATGTCCTTGTCCATGGATACTACACAATACAGCAGGATCATGTCCTTGTCCATACATATTACACAATACAGCAGGATCATTGCCTTCACCATGCATACTATACAATACAGCAGGATCATTGCCTTGTCCATGTATATACTAAATCACAATGTATAGTTCTACAACTGTAAAATGACAACTTGGATTGTTATAGATGTCTCACATATAATTAGTCTGGCTCACACATACACCTGTGTATCCATCTATCTTTCCATCTATCTATCTATCTATCTATCTATCTATCTATCTATCTATCTATCTATCTTTTTTTACATAAGATTCCCTACTCTGTGGTACTACTATAGGTAAGCATTACCACAGAACATACAGCTATTGTAGATCCTCAAAGGTATGTGTATTGGTATGTTCCAGTATATATTAAAGGTATCAGGTTTTGTGTAGCACTTGACTAATATATAAACTTTGCTGGATATTCCCTGCTTCCCCATGCATTTTGTCCTGTGAAATATTGACACAACTCTCACTTATGTATTTGTAACTACCCATCACCTAAACTTAGATATTTATTTGTGACTACCCATCTGCCACATTATGTTCTCAGTTGTGTGGCACACACACTGCCTGAATTTATATTGCTAAATATGAAGCATGTCATTATGGTACTATCTGGGCTGGGGCTATTATTAAATATATTATGGCATTGGAGGTGAGATAAGAAATGCCCACTGCATCATATGTTTTTTCCCGTTTTTATGTTTATGCTGCAAATGTAAGTCTTTTCACTAAGACTGACACTACCAACCTCACGTGGTGAGGCCTTCTACACTCCCAGACATTACAAGAAGACTTGATTAAAGTGTGGAAGAAGCCACAGAAGAGAGGACTGAGAGGGTATGTAAGAGGAAGTAATTAGGATTTCATTCCGTAGATATTGATGGTGTTTAATAAAACATAGAGGGTGTGTAGAGGACAAAAGAATACTATTACATCAGGGAGATGCTAGGAGGTTTGAGCTATTTAAGCAATAACCCACGTCTGGGTGGGGGTAATGCTAGATTTACCCATGATTGGTGTGGTTTGGTCACGAGGGCGAAGCCCAAGTGGCCAAACAAAGACAACCGTGGGTAAATCTAGCATTATCCACACCCAGACGTGGGTTATTGCTATTAAACAATGACATTATTTAAGATTAAAAAATACTTACTTTTCTTAAATAATGTCCTTGTATAATGGTGCAGTGCTGTCCTTCTGCCTCTGGCTATATTCTCCTTGCCCTATCTGATGTACTGCGCATGCTTTTGGAACTTGTGTTCCCACGCATAGCCAGTACATCAGTGAAACAATGGAAAGTAAGCAATGGAGAAAAGAAGATCTCTGTTGTTACGCTTTTTTTTTCTTTTGAAAAAAAACCCCTTAAAATTAAAGAATATATCAATGAAAAAAAGTCCGGGTGACCGGACCTTTTTCCATTGTATATTCTTAATGGGCACGCTGGTTGGGCTGGCCAATCAGCATGCTCATTTTACGATATTAATGGCCAGTCATTGAATAATCTATGATAAGAATGTTAGCTACACTCTGGGGCCACTGTACCTCACAGATTGATATGAGAAATTATATTCCACCATCTGTCATCCCACCATCTTCAGTATCAGTTCATGTATGTAGAAAAGAAGTAGCATGTTGTTGCGTCTTTCAGCTTTTCCTGGTTAGGGGTCACCACAGCAGAACTCAGGTCCACTAACGATTGGCAGTAGATTTTTACATGTCGAGTTGCCAGCCCAGATGCACAACCTATAACAAAGGTATGCCCATTCACACATGTCTCCACACAGAAGACGCTTTAGCTGAGAATCGAACAGGACAACATGTTACTGTAAGACGACAACGCTACCGCAGCACCACCACCGCAGTTTAGAAAAGAAGTAACATCATGTTGCAAAATTTTTATTACATTTTTGTGTTACAGGATATATAAATAATCACTTCCACTGATATACTGACATATGTTACATCCTCTGTGTATATATCTAACTTTTCTTTTACTTTTCTCCTTTCTATTATTAATATTTCTGTGCGTTAATGTGCCCCCTAAATTGATACCTCTGAAAAACTGATCTTGGTGTCAGTCCATTTTATTAGCCAACCACAGGGCCAGACAAAATTACCAGACCTTTCTGTTATTCTTCTGATAACCCAGTGAAATACTTTGTCACAAAATATCATAGCAAGGCTATTTATAATTGTGAGACAATGAGAACATTTAGAGTTACCTTGGGAACATGATGCTTCTACATGAAAATGAGATCATAAAAGTAAATTGCCTGAGCAAATATTGGAAAAGAATGATACATATGTGTTACTATTTTACAATCTATAAAGAAAGTGTGATTTAAGGGAAGTGAGGTAGACACAGAGTTTCTGTGGATTGCATATTAATGGCCATTAAACTGTGGATCATGTTATCCTGTGTCAGAATACCAAGATAAGTTAAACACAGGTGCCAAAACCTCTGACAGTTAAATAAAGGGTCGCTAATGCTTTAAGGGTTAGAGGTAATACTTTAATATGCAGACTCTTTGTACATTTCATCAGTGATAGCTGCATCTATACATTTAATTACCAGTGTGAATACGACAGTATACCACTGACAAGCTAAATTATTAATCTTGATTCTGTTCACTTGTTTTTACTTTGTGATTTTAAGATTGTTTTAACTCATTCCCTTCAATGGAGCTCTGGAAGTTTGTACTTTAACTTCCAATGATTGCATCCTGAGCTTTTTAACAAAATTATGTTCTTACAGTTCAAACAAATGGTCATATCTCTAGAAACATTAGGGTTCCAAAAGAAATTTTAATGGCAATCTTAATATTCATAGTGGTAACATTCACTGGATTCTTAAATTGGATTTTAATAATCAACAGTCAATATTAATTTTGTAATATTGTGAAAACAAATGCAAATATTTCAGTAACTACTCAAACTGCAGACCTACTTTCAAATGAGTGCAAGCAGTTCTGTCTGCATCACTTGGTGATTGAAATATTTAAAGAAATATAACAGACTCCTGGACAAATGTAGACAGAAACAGGCACAATCATGGATACTTCTAAAATATTGTGATCATCAATCTGCTGCATTAATAGAATATGTGAATGTAACTTATTATACATGTTGCGCAGGAACAGACATGCACAACTGTAATAATTGTCAGTATTCTATAAAGGGGAATTCACCACCCCTTCCCCAAAAATGACCAGTTTTTAGAGGGGTTAAGATGGACAGTGTTTAACATGGAATTGAAATCAGGTTCAATCATGGACAGTTGAGAGGTTTGCATCACACATATGCCATAATCCACATCTGCAAGTATCAAAGCCATGCCATCATTGTTGTCACTGAGCTGTGTGTTTACTGGGTTCAACACAGAAAGATGTATCACATATGCATCTAGCAGAACATCTTGAAGGGAAGTCTGAATTGTCAAATCTTAATGAGTGTGCATCCCAAAGCATAGTTTTCTATGGCCAACAAGATATGTATGAGCTCACTGTGCCAGATGTGATACACTTTACTAAAGCATCCCTGCCTGACGTAGGTATTGGCCATATGAACAGCAACACTTGCAAACACCACACTATTATGAATGGATTCCCTACACACAGCTGGGTATTGCATGCATCTGCCACATGCAATACCATTTAATATAGTTGACTTATTTCCTGAATTTCTGTCCTTTAAGACTGAAATGTGTTGTGCAACATATGTTTTTATTTAAATGTCACTTCAAATTAGAACACAAAATTAACGAGAGATAAAAAATACATTGTACCTTAGATAAAATGCTTATCTGGAAACACTTCTGTCAAGCATAATCAATGAGACCATAATTACAATTATTCTCAACATGAGCATGATAGGAACAGTCATTATCAATTGTGATAGCAAGAGTTATGAAATGTAGAATACATTGCTTTCAAAACAATCTAGTTTTTATACATTATAGTGTTATAGTTCATGATAGTACTGATACTTAGATTAAGGATGCACTCTCATCTGGTATTTATATATCTGTATAATTTCCTGATTAACTAAAGCAAATTTGTCTTACAGCTGTGATAGTGATATACAGAGTATCATCTAGTGAGGCCAGAAGTACGTCAAAGGACCACAGACAAATGGACAATGCCAAATACAGAATTCTGAGGAACAGAACAGTCAAATCTCTTTAACAAATGCTCAATATGTGTGCAGGATGGTGAATTTTATTGTAATTATTCTACAGTATAATCCTAAAGAAAATGATGAATGCTCTTGCTACTAGGTCTAAAACCACTGGTAGTCTGTTCGAACTGTATTATTTCATGTGCAATGCAAATTTAATAATACTATTTGAAGGAGCAGAAAATTACAATATTTGAGAAGTATCTGTCCAACATTGTTTAAACTCATGAGAAGCATTATATGATCACAAGGTATAGATATCATTACAATCCAGAGCTTAAGTGACATATTTTAGGTGCAGATAGGCTATATATATCCATTACTAGATCAACAATGCATTTATTATAATGTATACAGGCAAACTGGGGAGTATTAATTGAGTATTTTTTGGCAAAAAAAGAATCATTAGATGTTAAGTTGTCTATCTCACCTTCATTCTTGCTGGTTGGGTTCGGAGCCAAGGATCGGCTCCAACTCGGCCATCTTCAAAAGCTCGAGAGCTGCTTACTGGCTCGAGGCCCCCCTATATCCCATGATGCCTGGTGCTAGATACCCAGATCTCATTTGCCGCTTCTGCTGCGAGGTTATTCTACTGGCTCAGGTCGTATAAAACTTTATTATTATTGTATTTTTCTTGTCACAAAACTGTTAGTTTTTAGTGTAGAATTAGTTAGATAAAACTGTTGTATTGTAGTTAGTTTTCCCCAAATCCTGATTACTTCTCCTCAAGAAACACATTTAAGTTAGAGAGTTCCCCTTCCCCCTTCTCTCTCTTTCCTTACCTCAGAAAAGTTTTTCCATTTTAGTTAGAGGATAACCCTTTCTCTCTATTTACTTTAAAAAAAAAATATATATATATATATATATATATATATATATATATATGTATATATATATTTTTTCCTTAGTATCACTGTTAGTGTTTAGTGATAGTTATCTATAGTGTTTGTAGTACTGCTTATAGTTTTTGGTTGTGGTAGCTGTAGTCTGCAATTTTTAGTGGTTAGTACTTTAACCTTTCCGTGTGTGTTTCTTGTCCTTGGTTTTCCTCCAGGATGTCCAAGGATCCTAAGCCATCCGGATTCAAGAAGTGTGTCAGAAGATGTCTCTGACAGATGGTCACACTTCTTTTGTTTATTGTCTGGGCGCCATGCACCTGCAGGACTCTTGCTCGATTTGCCATGCTTTCAGTCCAAGAGTCCTGCAGGAGCACAAAAACAAATTGATCCTGAGGGGTTTGCTTAAGCCCCAAGATTCACTGGCGAAGGCTCAGCCCGTGAAATCTTCTAGGCCACCTAAACCTTCGGCTCCCAGTTCGGAGCCATCGTTGGGTGAAGCCATACCATCCATCTCGGCTCCGGCTGGAACCGATGTTCCTCCCATCCAGTCAGCTCCGACACGTTCTTCGGAGCCATCTGAGAGTCGAAAAAGATCCAGGTCTCCTTCGCTGGAGTCAATACGTTCGGCTCTGAAATCGCCTCTGCTCCAGTCGGAGCATAGTCATCGCTCATCCCACTCTTCTCGGTCCTCAAGACTTTCGGACCATGACTTGGAAAGAGTGGTCAGTAGGCTGCTAAAATCACAGGCCCTAGCAAAAATGTTGTCCAGCCCCCCTCATCAGGTGTCAGCTCCGTCCACGTCTGTAGATATTCCTCCTCTGACTCATCCTATGAGCTCAGAGCCAGAGTTCATTGGGGTTCAAGTCATGGAACCATTGGCTCCGATACCTTCTTCTTCATTTCCATCATCGGCTCTGATCCCTTCCATGGTACCGTCCCTGGAGGGATCTGGGTGCCGAGACTCCCTCGTCAGCTCCAAGGGGGCGAATGGCATTGGACCCTTGTCTGACCCCACTCTCCCCCTCGGGGCTTCGGCTCAGGTGAGCTCGGCTCCCACATCTGCCTCTGAGCTGTTCCCCTCAGTGCGGAGAGGGGTTCTGTTTTTTTCAGAACTGAAGCCCTCTCTGCTTCCAGGCAGGGATGCCTTCGAGGTGATGAGGAGTGTACTGGCCCCAGAGTCAGTCCCATGATCGACCCCATTGGCTCCTCCCCCTAGGGTGCCTGCGTCAGCCTCTGCCCCTCTTCCTCTTCCAGACCACAAGCTTGGGGATCCAGCACTCCAGGACTCCCCTTTGGGTGTATCCTCCTCTTCCGAGGCCTCCCCTGATCATTCAGAGAAGCCACCTCGCAAGAGGAAATGCAAGAGGAAACATTTTGACTCCCCCGAGTCTGTCACATCAGATACGGACTTAGAGGAGTCAGAATGGTCCCCAAGATCCCCCTCTGAAGATGCCTCCTTCTCAGACATCCTTGAGATGCTTAGGCAGAGGGGGAACTGGACTGCCCTAAGCCCTTCCGAGGATGAGTCGGTATTCCTGGACGAGTTTGGATCCCGACCTTCCACCTCCTGGTTGTCTCCGTCTTTCGACCCACTGATGTCTGTG
Organism: Protopterus annectens; assembly: GCF_019279795.1. Taxonomy (NCBI): domain Eukaryota; kingdom Metazoa; phylum Chordata; order Ceratodontiformes; family Protopteridae; genus Protopterus; species Protopterus annectens. The sequence goes on from NC_056745.1 coordinate 1,274,372,474, forward strand.
GTGGCTCAGAAGGCATGGTCAGCTCCAGACACAGTGGAACCGACCCCTAGAAGACCTGCCAAATTCATTACTGCACCACAGGACAAAAAGTTCTTGACCAAGGATGGTTCCTCTCTCTTTGGATCACAGGTGAAGGATACTCTTACCAGGTGTGAGCAGGAAGGCAAGACTCTCTGCCATAGGAGTCCGTTTTTCCACTCCTTCCAGACCATATCCCAAGGGTCAGAAGAGTGGAAAGATGTGGTTTCAGAAATCCCAGGCAGCCTTGCCAGACACACGTGGTGAGTTCCCATCCAGGGTCAGAGGAGGGAGCAATAATAGACGCCAACCTCATGGCAGAGGGGGTCCATAAAATCAGGGCAACAGAGAATCCTTCTCTGAGAAGCCCTTCCAGCATCCCTGAAGAGTTGCCCGGCTGCCCACCTCTGGAGGCAGTAGGGGGAAGATTATCGCTGTACCCAAGAGCCTGGCAAGACATAACACAAGGCAAATGGGCACAGTCCGTTATATCCGGAGGCTACCGAATTCCCTTTGTTTGCACCCCCTTAAGGTCAAACAAGTCCCTTCCAGATGTTCCACCCAATCTAAGGGACCAAGCAGTTCAAGAAGTCTCAAAACTGCTAAGAAAAAGGGCCATCCAGCAAGTCCCAGCAGACCAACAAGGATCCGGAATTTACTCAAGGTTCTTTTTGGTACCAAAAAAGACAGGGGACTGGAGACCCATTCTGGATCTCAGCAGACTGAACAGATCTGTACAAAGAACGAAGTTCCGGATGGTCACTCTACAGTCCATTTTGCCATTCCTGGGTCAGGACAATTGGATGTGCTCTATAGATCTTCAGGATGCGTACTACCACATCAAAATGGACAGACGCTCAAGAAGATTCCTTCACTTCTGACTGGGAGCCAGCCATTATCAGTTCAGAGCTCTGCCCTTTGGTCTCACCACAGCCCTCAGGGTGTTCACCAAATGTATGGCAGTAGTTACCGCTCACCTGAGACAGGTGTTTCCATATCTAGACGACTGGCTCCTCACTGCTACCACCAGGCATCACCTTCTGTGAGCCAGAGACCGCACTATCGACACTTGCTCCAGGCTATCTATCACAATAAATTTTGAAAAGTCTGCATTGTCACCCTCTCAATCTATCACCTTTATAGGTGCAAATTTAAATACCAAAGACATGTCAGCGAGCCTCCCACCAGACAGGGTATTAGTGATTCGCCAGCATGTGAAAATTTTATTAGCATGCAAAAGAATTCAAGCCAGGTTTGTCCTTCAAACTCTGGGTCTCATGGCAGCAGCGATCATACTTGTCCCTCTAGCTCGTTTTCACATGAGGATTCTCCAGTGGCTTCTTTTCACCCAATGGTCCTTCCAGCAGCTTCCCATGTCTTACATGATTATGATCACACAAGCATGCAAGAAGCACCTTGCGTGGTGGATGGTCTCCACATCATTGTCCCACGGCAGACCATTTGTACTCCCCCCTCCAGTTGCTACGGTGACCACGGACACCTCCCTGATCAGGTGGGGGGGGGGCATTATCAGGGCAGAACAGTCCAAGGCACCTGGCAACCTCACAAGTACCATCTGCACATAAATGTCTTGGAGATGAGGGCCGTGTTCTTAGTGTTGCAGGCTCTTCAGGACTCTTTTCCTACCGGGACCATTGCAATTCAAACATACAATATGTCTGTAGTGTGGTACATTAACAAGCAGGACGAAACCAGGTCCTACCCCCTATGACGAGAAGCACTCAGACTTGGCAGTGGGCAATCTCTTCCCAATGGTTTCTGATTGCAACGCACATCCTTGGGAGGTCCAACGTCATAGCAGACAGGCTGAGTAGAGCAATTCTCATGCCTCACGAGTGGTCTCTGAACCAGGTAGTTGCGGACCAAATCTTCCGCAAATGGGGCCAACCTTGCTGCGACCTTTTTGCAACTCCCTTCAACAGGAAGTGCAGCAATTTCTTCTCTCTCCTTCCACTTCCCGGGCATTCCCCCAGAGATGCTCTAGTCCATGAATGGCCTCAGGGACTTCTTTATGCATTCCCTCCTTTTCCCCTAATCCTGAAGCTAATTCAGAAAGCTACCATATTGGGCTGCAAAATTATCCTCATTGCTCCTTACTGGCCTCAACAAATATGGTTCCTGTTCCTGCATCGCCATCTTCTCGAGCAGCCTTGGACTCTGGACCTAGCTCCAGACCTCCTGATTCATCATTCGGGTGGGCTGCACCAATCCCTATGCTCTCTCCAGCTCATGGCTTGGTTGCTCCACTTCCAGCTTTAGCCAGGCTTCCAGATATCTCCCCCTCTGTGCATGAAATCATTTTGTCATCACACAAGTTTACAACTCAAAAAACTTACGCTAGTAAGTGGAAACGTTTTTCTTCCTGGGCAGAGGCTAAAAGTATAGACCCATTTTCAGCCCCTGTACACCACATTTTGGAATTTCTTGCAAAACTCTTCCATGCTGGGTCAGTTAGCTGCAATTTCAAATTTTCACATTGGCCTGTTGGAAAACAATATCATGTCTCAAAAGCTATGTAAAGCCTTTCTCAAAGGAACCACTCTGCTCAGGCCCCCAGTGAAAGATCCTCCACCGCCGTGGGATCTAAATTTGATTTTAGCTTCTCTAATTTTGTCCCCTTTCAAACCTGCAGCTTCTTGTTCCTTGAACTTCTTATCTTGGAAAACCCCTTTTCTGGTAGCTATTACTTCAGCCAGAAGAGTTTTGGAACTCCAGGCTCTTTCTATCCGTCCCCCATACCTCGTGTTCCACAATGACAGGGTTGCTCTTAGGACTAATTCTTCCTTCCTTCCTAAAGTCTCTTCATTGAGTAACTTGAATCAGTCCATAGACCTTCCTGTGTTTTTTCCTAACCACTCCAACAGGGCAGAATATAAGTTGCATCAGTTAGATGTCACAAGCAGCTACGCTTTTATTTGCATAGAACTAAGGACATTAGAAAATCGGACCAACTTTTCCTGTCTTATGCAGTCAGTAAACAAGGTCTTCCAGTCTCCAAAGTAACCTTGTCCAGGTGGTTGACTTCTATCATCACATTCATATATCAACTGAGGAATAAAGAATTGCCAGTTAAACCAAAAGATCACTCCACCAGAGCTTTAGCCACTTTGGTGGCCTTTCAGGCTAGGTTGCCCATAGAATCTATTTGTGCTGCAGCTACGTGGGCCAACCCACATACTTTCATTTTGCATTACAAGTTGGATGTGATTTCCAGGAGCAGAGCTGATTTTGGTTCCACTGTTCTGAAGAGTCTTTTCTGATGAGCCACCCAGGACTTTAGGTGCTAGGGACGCTGTCCCAACCAGCAAGAATGAAGGTGAGATAGACAACTTAACATAAAGAAGTTATGTACCTACCATAACGTTCCATGTTAGTTGTCTTCTTCTCGCCTTCTTTCTTGTGTCCCACCCTCCATCCCCCTATCCTAGTGGACTGAGAAGAGTTCCTCTTGATTTTTCACTGGCTGAGTCTTTTCTGGCTATTCCTTTCTGACTAGTAGTCTCTCCAGTAGGATTTATGCATTCTAGGATAGGATTCCTTTATTATTATGTCTGCAGTTAGACTTACCAAACGAGATCTGGGTATCTAGCGCCAGGCATCATGGGATATAGGGGGGCCTCGAGCCAGTAAGCAGCTCTCTAGCTTTTGAAGATGGCCGAGTCGGAGCTGAGGATTGGCTCCGAACCCAACCAGCAAGAAAGAAGGCGAGAAGAAGACAACTAACATGGAACGTTATGGTAGGTGCATAACTTCTTTTTTTTGCCAAACTTTTAATTTAACAGTTTGGCAGTTACATAACTAATACACAATTTGGAACCCAAATTAAGGGAAGCACCTCCTGCCTGCCCATTAACATTAATGCTGTAAGCATGTCTCTGTTGGTTTAGTCTTCTGCATTCGGAAGAAATATTTAAAATTATGTAATTTTTAAAGGTTGCAAAATGAACTTTTCCTTTTACACATATGCATGCAAATACTTTTTTGTGTGAAAAGAAAAGTTTGTTTTGTACCTTTAGACATGGTCTTTAAATATGAGAATATCCAATATCCCCTATTAAGCGAGTGTAGACTTGAATGCACTAATCATACTTGCATTTGCACTATTTAGTATTTTGATTACTTTAGGTAACTTGGAATAGTTATTCACATACGCGAGAAATGTGGCTTCTATGAACTGCAACAAATTTACACCTACAAAAGTGTCATGGATAATTTTGAACAAGGTAAGTTATGATATGCATTGGCAACAGTACAGTTTTATACTACTTGCTCCATTTTTAATTTTGGTAGATACTTTGCCACTCAGATATCATGTCATGTCAGTAGGCTTAATAAATAACTTAAAGAAACAACAGATGTGGCCAAACTCTGTGGTATCTATATTACAAACTGAGTTCTACTGAACTTTTATATACCACCTGATATTCTAATTATTAATGCTAACTCATTAGGATTTTAAAGTATATGCCTCGTATTTAACAGAATGCTAGTTATGTCTTGATTTGTCTTTTGTGTTTTGTTAACTCAGAAACTGACTTTCTATCATGTATGAGACTTGCAAAAAATTAATTAATTAAAGGTATTATATGTGACTGAAGATCACTTTGTATTGGAGACAGATTTATAGGCACAGTAAATGCTGCTATTAAGTTGAAAAATGGTGTCTCCAGTTGCTTCTCTTTTATATTTTAAATATTTAAAGTTAGTCAAGTAAATCTGTAATTTGAAAATGAAGATATGTTTGGTAAATTATGGAGGAAATTTGAACAATAAAATCCTACCTGAGGATACTGGAAAAATCAAGTAGTTGCATAAATTCAAGAAATTGTCAAAATCAGACAATATACAAATGTTAAGGATAATTCTGTTTTAAATTTAGTACACAGCATGTTCTTATCAAGGCTGCAGCGTCAGTGATGTAGTTCAATAAAAAAGTTCATAGCAATGGATTGTTTATTTATGCCTCAGCAGCAAGTTTGAGTGCACAACAGAAAACAGTGATAGAAAAAGATCCTTGATATGTTGTATGAGCTATTATTCCAATACTAGTTAAGACCCAACTGACTGAGCATATTTAAGTAGAGCCAAGTGTCCAGTTTATATTGTGATTGGATGTGCCTGAGAGGCTAACTAAAGTAATTTCCAATCAATTAATCAATTAATCAGTCAACCAGCCAATCAACCAATAAATGCACTAATTAGCTAAATAATGATAAATATAAATCTAAGCAGATCTGAAGAAAAATAGATGAGTTAAATGGGTCTGAAACAGATTTATGGATGCTGGTACTTGGAGTGTATATACCCTAACGTTTTGGAGACTACACCATCCAACCATCCATCCATCCATCCATCCATCCACTGATTCATCCATCCACAATCTCTTTTTTTTTACTCAAATGATTTTTATTTTGATGAAATAACACAATAATTTAATACATTCATAACATTCAATAACTATTTACAGTATTTACATTCAGCCTGACAAAAAGGATTCAGATAAAAACATTTGTAGTTAAATAATAAGTTAAAATATAAACTATGATAGTTAGGAAGAGTTTGGTTCCATCTGTAGGGTATCAATCAAAATCAAAACTTTCCTCCATGAACTATTAACCAATGGCTTAGGAAAAGTTCTTAACTCTTTAGTTCTTTTCTCCATTAGTATGCATTTCTTCAGTGATGATAGGAATTCCTCCATGGTGGGTGCTACATTAGAGTTCCATCTTCTAATTATACATTTTCTGGCTATTGCTAATATTGTCCACAACAAATACAGGTCATCTTTCTTCATATTATTACTATTAACAACATTCAATAAAATTAAAGACTTTGTCAAAACAAACATATTAGTATAGATAGCTTGAAGAAATGTGTTAATCTCATTCCAATATGGTTTAATAGGGTCTATATTAGAACATCGAAGTTTCAACTTTAAATATTCTAATATTGACCCCTAGTCAGTGAAAGCTGAAAACATCGAACATACATTACAGCAAATTTTTTCCTAGGGAAAAAATTTGCTGTTCCAAAACACATACACACAACACAAGCACACCAAACAAACAGCAATCCACACACATACACCTAAAATCTTACACCTAACCCTACACTAAACTATACACACACACCACTATCCACTTACCTTAACCCAAACTCTAACCCTAAGGTCTGTCACTATCACACACTCACCTCACCCGTGCCCTAACCCTAACTCACCTACCCCGCCCTAACCCACACATCCACACAATCGCACACTTACCTAACCTGCACCCTAACTAAACTAACCTGCACTCAATCGCACACTTACCTGAACCCAACCCGTAACTTTCCACTACAGCGCTGAAAATACCAAAGCAACAGAAACGGACAACCAAATTCTTTCCCTAGGAAAAAATTTGGTTTTCTGTTGCCTAGATATTTTCAGCTTTCGCTGAATAGGGGTCGATATTAGAACATTTGAAGTTTTGAAACTTCAATGTTCTAATATAGACCCGTTTAATATTAGTACATTCATAAAAAGTATGAGACCAGTCAGCATTAGTGGACAGATGACATCTCTAACATAACTTGCTATTTGAAGGGTTCATTTTTGAGAGCTTCTCAGGTGTCAAAAAGGATCTGTGTAGAAATTTCCAATGAAAAATCCTCCAGAATTGTAAGAAGTTAGTTTAACTGAAAATAAAATGTTTTATCTTCGATTGATAATGATACTTGAAACCCTTTAGTTAGGTATTGCCAGTAAGAATCTTTAGGAGCTGTCATTCTTAACATGGATATTATTATATAGAATTCCAAAAATCCAGTTTATAATTTTTGGTACAGGTTTGAAGGATGAGTTATCTATTATTCTACACAGATCCTTAGTCATCCACAACCTCTTAACACCATTTGTGGTGTTATTTCAGATAATGTTCTCACCACCAGGTGGCTACATTTGCTCATAAATGATAAATCACTCATTGCTAATTTCTTTGTGATTGTCTAAAACCTACTTGTTTTTTATATGGTTAAATTAGATTACACAGATGTATTTATGTGTGTGTGTGTGTGTGTGTGTGTGTGTGTGTGTGTGTGTGTGTGTGTGTGTGTGTACATGTTTATGCACCTATATATGTGAATTCATACACAGACACACACACACACACACACACACACACACACACACACACACACACACACACACACACACACACACACACACACACACACACACACACACACACACACACACACACACACACACACACACACACACACACAGTTACACATTTGGTTGACTGCTGATCCTGTGCTAATGCTTACTTATGTGTGGAGATGCATTTTGTTTTGTATGTTGATTGCTGTGGTAATAGTAAAAGCAAATATTGGAGTGTGAGATCATTGCTGGCTGTGAAGAGTGGAGCCCCCTAGTCAAGTGCAATTCTTTTTTAGGTTTTGTGCTTATGGATTTTATTTTTTTGAATGTTCATAAGTGCAACTCTATTTTAGGTTCATAGGTTCATAGGTGTGTACTAGGCTAATGGCCCTGGAAACTTTACAAGCCTAGTCTATAGGATTACCCTGGCCACCTGACTTTATTTCCCAGTGTCTCTGTCGAGTAGAGCCATTGAAGAGATCCCTGGGGTGAATTTTCTATTTCCCATCCACTCATCAAGATTTCTCTTGAAGAGATCCAGTGAGATTCTCTGTTTGACATATATGGGAAGTCTGTTCCATAGCATGGGCAGTCTCTGGCTTATGAACCTGTCCCTCCAGCATGACCTGTTGATTGTGGTAATGAGGTTGAGGTCTCTGGAGCATGTGGTGCACAGGGATTGGGATTTCTTTAGATGTAGCATTTCTAACAGAGCTGGGTCAGAGATGGCTTTGTAAGTCAAGAAGAGATCGCCTCTAAGTAGACGATATGAGACAGAGAATAGCTGGAGTTTTTTGAGTCTATCCATATAAGACAAGCATTTAAGGCCCAGGATCCTCTTTGTGACGCACTTTTACAGCCTCTCCAGTTGCTGCAGGTGTCTAGTGAGGTACACACCAAATGGGGCATTGTACTCAATGATTGGTCTAATGAGGGAAGAGTAGAGGTTGACAATGACCTCTTTCTTCCTGGATACAAAACCCTTAGTAATGAGATGTGCCACATAGAAGGACTTTCTGTCTACAGTAACACATAATGCCTTCTGCGTTCAGTGGACTACCATTGATGTGGGAATTCATGGGAACTGAGTTTTTCCCAAAGGGGTTGACGACACATTTTTTGACATTGAGCTTAAGGCATGGTTCTGACACCAGTCGTTGGTCTCAGTGAGGCCTTTCGGTAGGATGTCAGCATCACTTGGGGAGTTAATAATAGCTCTCAACTTACAACTGTCTGTGAACCTTGTCAGCCAGAGTCCCTTAATGTTGGCCTGGACTTCAGAGAAGTAGATACCAAACAGGAGAGGACCCAGGATTGGACCCTGTGGGATTCCACTCGTGACTGGTCGGCAGTCTGACTTGGAGTCAGCTACTTTCACACTGTGGGTTCTATCTGTGAGACAGTTTGCAACCCACCTAGAGATATAGGGGTAGATGCCTAACTTAGTGAGTTTTTCTATGATTCCTGAGTGGGAAATGATATCAAAGGCCTTGGCCAGATCAAGGTAGGCTGTATGAACCACCTTGCCTTCATCCACAGCTCTGGTGACTGACTCAAAGAAGTCAACGAAGTTGAGCAGGCATGATCTACCCTTCACAAAGCTAAACTGTGTGGGATCCAGAGTTTGGATATTCCCTATATCCTTGTTTATTAGGTCCATGATGATGTGTTCCATAGCTTTGCATATAAGACTCATCAGGCTAATGGGGTGATAGTTCCTAGTGTCTGTAGTCACTCCTCCTTTCTGGAGAAGGATGACTGTAGCAATGCGCCATTCGATAAGGACAAAGCCTGAAGTGAGGCTGTGATTGAACAAGACACACAGGTGAGGTGCCAGTCACTCTGCAGTTCATGTGGAACACAGCCAGGGATATTGTCAGGTCCCATAGAAGCTGTATTCTTGGCCTTGGACAGTGCTGTTTTAACCTATGCAGCAGTAATACTGGGTGCCTGGCAATCTACTGATAATGCAATTGGTCCTTTGGGGGGGAGAGAGGGGAAAAGTTGGCAGTGAATCTGTCGGCCAGTATATTGGCAATATCTGTTGGCTCAGTATAGAAGGTACCATTGTGCAGTACCTCAGAGCAAATCTGGGTATTCCTGTGGAGATACTTTACATAACTATAGAAGGCCTTGTGGTTGTCTTTACTATCTGCTGCAATTCTGTTTTCATAGCTAGATTTAGAGGATTTGATGAGGGATCTCAACTTTTTGTTGAGGCTGATAAGGGAGTTTTTCCAGTCTTGCAACTTCACCTTATTCCACATTAGTTTCCTCCTTGTATTGTAGAGTTTGCTTATGTTAGGGGACCACCAGATTGGCTATCTGTTTTTGCAGTAGAGCGTCTTGGTTCTATTGGGTATAGCGAGATCCATGCATTTGTGTATGTGTTCATATAGTGCATTGGTATATGATCTGGCGGTCATGTAACTATTCTTCATTTGCATGCATGCTGTGAAGTTAGCCACTTCTGTTTTTAGGAGCCCAAAGTTAGCTTTGGAGAATTTTTTATGGTGGTTACCTTTGTGGGGGGTTGGGGGGATGTAGATTTCCAAGGTGATTAGTTTGTGGTTGGATCTAACCAGGGAGGAGTTAACTACTGGTGTAGAGGAATGGTCACCCATGTTAGTAATCATCAGGTCAAGGATGTTGCTACCTCTAGTGGGGGTAAGAACGAGCTGGTCCAGGGCATTGGAATTAATGAATTCCAGGAAACGTTGGGCAAGTGTATTGGTACATGAGTTTTCCCAGTTAATGGAGGGGTAGTTGAAGTCACCCAGTGTGAGAATGTTAGGTTGGACCCTAATATTCTCCAGGGTGCTTAGGAACATGGAGTGTCAGTCTTGGGACATGGTTGTGGACCTATGGCAGGCTACAACTTGAATCACTGTCTTACCCAATGTTAGCTGCACCTGAAGTATCTTTGATGCATTATGTTGGGCTACCAGTCTGGAGTTGTGCTTGTATTTGCAGTCATGTGTGATGTAGCAGTAGATGAGGTCACCCACTGGGTAGTCAATCAATTGTGCGAGGGTTGAACATCTATCTGTGATATATATATATATATATATATATATAATATATATATATATATATGTGTGTATATATGTGTGTGTGTGTATATATATATATATATATATATATATATATATATATATATATTATATATTTTGTCAACCTATATATACTCACTTTAGTTGAGTAGCACATACGACCTTAGAAATAAGAGCAAAAGATCGACAAACTGAATGTTGATGTGCTACCATGCATGTGCTGAGAAAGAACCTCAGTGCATGCATTATTTCCAACAAAAAAAAAGCATTCCCTGGGATTCAGCAAGCAGCCGTGCAGGAATAAGTTATTCACGCATGGCAGGGACCGTTCCTGTTCAGCGTGCCATGCATATTTATGATGGTGCACTGCCATGCTGTAAAATGGACACGGTTTCATGTACATTTGTAGGGGATGTGCCTGAGAGCAGAGCTCTCACAGTACACATGCCCCCTGCACTCCAGAATTGCCTTTCGGCAATTGAAAATGAGCAAGAATGCTTGTAACACCCGCAACCCATCAGGATAACAAATCTGGTCAAAGGCATAAGGGACAATTCTCCCTATCAAGCCAAAAGTTGTTAGGATAACACAGGTAGCATAAGCACATAGCGCACACCTCACAACCCATCAGAGTAAGGAATGTGGACAAAGCCAAAAGAGACAATTGCCCCACAAAGCAGAAAGTTGATAAAATAACAGGTTCAGCATTAGCAGGGATATTTTGAAGGGTACAGATAAAATAACACAAAAAAATTTTTTTTTTTTTTTTATAAATTAGATAAAGTTTAAGCATAGCTGTGTGGATGTGCCCATTGCTCAGCTACGCTTAGTCCAGCTTAAACCACACAAGAAGTTAAATAGCAAGAGACATCCAACATACGCAATATTGCAATAGTGAAGTGGTTAGAGCATACGCTTTGCAAGCAACTATACCCGGTTCACTCCCCACTGTGACAAATTTGCATTTTACATGTGAACGCAGTACATAAACATGTTTTTTTTTATTATTAGCTACTAAATAACATATATTTCTTAACAGGAGTACTGCATTAGGTCCAGATGTGAGGTGCCTGTTTAATAAAATTGTGAAAGCCCATATAAACACAAGTGTCCCATACAGTATAGTCACACATGAATAAATGTAATGAAAGTGCATTGAGGTATGTCAGGGACAGTAAACAAATTTATAATATGTAATGCATGATGAATCAATGCCATACAGCAGATAGTCTATAAAATGAAAAATAAGCAATGCTAAGCATTGCACAGCTCTGCTTACCAGGTGTAAGCATTGGGTAAATATGATTGCTAAGCAATGAGTAGCCCAGCTAAGTGGATTTGCCCATTGGTAAGCAATGCTGAACCTGTCCCTTTAAGCACTGTCAACCTTAGCTAAGCAGGTTTGCCTGTAGCTTAGCTTAGCTTAGCATATTCAAAACCATCCAATCATGGCAAAGCGTGAGACATTGGCTGTATTTAAACCCCACAGGTGGGAGTACAGCTCATAACTGGTTGTAGCTTCCCAGTGTAGGCAGTATCGCAGGAGTTGGTGAAGGCATGCACTTCTGTGTGCAGCATGGAGCATACAAGAATCCAAGGTCATGGTAGGACCCCTAGTACATAACCATGAGAGACTGCTGCAGGGCCAGTACCAAGGCTCCCAATATAAAGCGGAAGCCTGGGACCGTCTCGCCCATGATCTCACCAGTGCCACAGGTATCCCACGGACTGGTGAGCAGGTCTAGCACCACTATGCAGACTCGAAGAGGAGAAAGAGGGAGCTCTTGGACAAGTGGGTCCAAGGAGGACGGCAGAGGGGTGATGTCCCAGAAATGTGTAAGTACTCATACTAATAACTGTTTACTAATTTCCAGCCTGTGTATATGATGGATAGGTATGCCTAAATATTTCTCTATTTCCCTTACAGCTGCAGCTGAGCAGGCTGTGAATCAGGAAGCCCATGCTAGTAGGATGCAAAGGCTGTATCACGAGGCTGGTGAGTAACAATCCTGCTTGTAGTAGTCATACCAAATAAATATAAAGTAGTAGAAAGTCGCCTGGCACTATAAAAACTGTGTATGGGTTGTACTGAATAAACCAGACAATATGACTGCAATAGTCCCATATAGGTCATATTTAAATAAAACTGCAACTGCCTGGCAATAAAGCTCTAAATCCTGGACAGGTTGTGATTACTTTATAGTTGCATTCTCTGAATAGTAATGTTGTGTTAACCACTGTTACCCACTCTGTGCTACATAAAAAAGTCCAGGAATGTCTGTATAAGACTGTTGTAAGTACAAGATCAGATTGTACAACCAAGAGAGACTTAGAAAGAAAACACTAAAAAGATCAACAGCAATGTCCAAGTAGTACACTCCGTTGAAACTTAAAATTGTTGTATTTTTAGCAGACACAGCCATGGTTCGAATCCTGGGAGTGGTAGTAAGTTGTATACATAATCATACCTCTCAACTGTACAGACTTTTCAGAATGTCCAGATAACTGGCTCATATTTTCTGCCTGTTCCTTTGTCCCTCTGGCAAATCAGTAGGATGATCTCAGAACTGTAGTCACTAAATAATGACATACATTTGATTTTCAGACCTCAAAAACCTTCAGAAAATGTATACTAAAACAAATACTGTAACTCTAGCAACTCTCCAAGTTTATGACAGCAATATTCAAAACATGTCCCTATTTTGTACCCCATGTTGTCAAGTTTGTTCCAGAGTGTGGGCATTAACAGACTGAGAGGTATGTGCGTAATATTAACTTGGAGTCTGGGAATATGTGTAGAAATAGTCAGGTAGTGTTGATAAACATTACCTCCACAGGTCTACCAGGTAAGAGATGTAGAATTTAGCTATAAGACAGTTGAAGTATACATTGTGTACAAACATACCACTGCCCAAACCAAGGCCATAGGGTATTGTAATAATACCTGTACCTTAACGATTAGAACAATGATCATTAAAGTCGTAAGTACTACAAGGATATATAAGTTGTTAATTGACATCTCCCCCTCACCATAGCTGCAACAATAATCTAAATACACAAATCAGTGGGTATGTTTACACCAAACCTACTGTTGGGACATATGTCCTATTGTTCAATAAATAATTAAATGTATTTCTATTAATGTTCCATGTTGAAATACTATCATTGGTGGCCTGTTGCTATCAATGTAACCTGCATGCCATTGTAATGGCCACTGTGTGTTGCCACTGGAAGCCCATGAGCCTCCAAATGGAAACAGTGGGACTGAGGTCCCCAGCCATGGGCAGTCACCACTGCACCTTCATGGCCCTGAAGGTGGCTGTGCTGAAGGCTGAGCAGGAGGGGCAGGCTGACCCTCCAGTTGAGCCACAAGGCCCTCAAGCTGGTGTGGCAGATCTCTCAATTCTCTGTGGAGCTCCCTATGCACCAGACCCTGGACCTGACTTCAGGTGACAGGATCCTGTATGTGCCCACTTCCAGTGGGGGTCAGACCCATCCCCTGAGGTGGTTCCATCTGAAGGTAGTGCAGGAGCAGCAGATGAGGAGGTCCCGGGGTGTGTCCCAGATGTGCTGTGGCCCGGTGCCATGACCAGATGAGGTGGGAGAGGTGGATCTGCTGGGAACGGCCTTCCCAAACATGCTATTGTGTTGCAGTTTTAGAACATATGTGGGTTAGTAATAGTCAACACAATCCAGGATTAGTTATAACAGCATGCATAGATATTCCCATTAACCCAAAACACCAGATGTGGAACAGTTGCATAGCAAACAGAACACATGCATACATGGAACCACAGTGGACATTACAATGGCATGCAATTTACATTGATAGGGACAGGCCACTAATGATAGTGTTTCAACATGGAACATGAATAGAAACACATTTCAATATTTGTTGAAAAAAAGGACATATGTCCCAACAATAGGTTTGGTGTAAATATACCCATTGATTTGTGTGTTAAGATTATTGTTGCAGATATGGTGGAGGGAGATGTCAATTAACAACTATTATATCCTTGCAGTATGACGTCCTCTGACCTTTTTTCCTGTTTATGTCTTCTAGGTACCATGTCCCGTGAGCATCTCCCTGTGTATACTCCCCAGGAGAATGATATAATAATAAACTTCCTTGTACAACATCACAGAACCCTCTTTGGACACATGGCCCATGATCTGCAGGAGAGGACCGCCCTGTGGAATGAGCTCATCCACAGGGCAAATGATGGCTTGCATAACCACAGTTATAAGCAGGTGCGACATCGGTGCACTGATCTTATCCACCACACCCATCAGTGTACTGCTGCTGCAGTTAGGTGGGACCAGCTAGTTACAAGTGGGAGTCATGCCATCCAGCCCCACTGATACAAGCTGATGAGCTCCTCGACAGCCTTGGGGCACCCGCCCACCAGCTAAGCCAGGAACCTGATGATAGCGTTGTGGAGGTGGGTGCTACCCCCACAATGGACAAGGAGCATGCAGGTAAGGTTCCAGGGCACATTAGAAGACCACTGTTGCATATCCATCTTCATCTGTAAAGTATCTTCATGCATTTATCAGATAACATAGTCTGTTGCTGTAGTGTAGTAATGAACAGATGTGCATAATCTCTAGTATTGTGGGTTTGTACTGTTGATGTATTGAAATGCTGCTCCCACCCTGTACCAATGTCACAGGTGTAGCTACTGACATTACATCTCCCACACAACTATGTAGGTCCCTCTGGTATAATACTGGGGCAGCAGCTTGTAGCTTGTGAGTATGGAGTTGTTTTGTTTAGGTTTGCCAATACACCAGCCATGTTATGGCCATGGTATTTGGCATGCACACATTTAACACACCTACCCATAATGCATGCTGTACATGTTCACTTATTGTTGCTGTTAACTGCATTGCATCACAGTGGTCACCATGGTGGCATATCTGAAGGGTATGTAAGAGTCCTGCAGTATACCTAACAACCTGTCAGTGCAAGAGTTGTGGACAGAGATGAACATAATGGTGGGACAAATGGCCTACAGTAGGGACATGTCTGAAACATTACCCTTATACAGTGGCTATAACAGTGTTTACACCACTATTACAATGGCAACTGTTACATATCTACATAATGGCATATCACAATACCACAGTCCACAACTTTTACAACCTGTAATGTGATCCTATAATGAGCAATGAATGTGTAATATAGAATCCTATGTTAGGACAACAAATATGATACAAATACATACCTTAACAAACACTGGAAGTATATGTGTGCACTCACTCCAAATATATTGTGGAAGCAGCTTTTGAGGTACTGACAGCATTCACTCTTCTTGAGTACACACCTTCCGTCAAGTACAGGTCCTCAATGTCACACCAAGTAATGGTCTGCTGTCCAAGAAGTATGTCCATGACATTTGTCCACTCACCTGCAACAGAGGCAGTGGTGGCTTGCACACATCTAACAAACCATGGAATGGATCCCATATCTGAAAGGTAGCACTCAGGAGTGGGAGATGTAGCCTTACCTCTTTATTGCATATACCATGGCAAAGAGTGCAGACAGCCATGTATGTGACTATGAAGTATGGGACAACATTAATGTAGAAATTAAACAGATGCCCATCCAAGACAGATGAAAACACATGTTGCAAACTGGTCATGGAGGCTTCCCAGAAACATGCAACAACACAGTGGGACTTGTAGAAATGTCTAGCAAGTACTGCCTGTGCATTACCTGTGTTAACAATCACCTGAACTCTGCATAAGTCTCACCTATGGGTTAGGGTAATCAGATGGAAGAGTTGTTCCACATGAAACATCTTCCAGGGCTCTCTACAGGTAGCATATGCATAACATCAAGTCTCCCAAAGACATGTGTTGCAATGTGTAATGGTGTACTGAAAGCAAGGCTGAAACCTACAGACAGTATTAATAAAGATACATGTGGTGCACAAGCAACACCTCACTGCACCTCAGACCCATGATCCCCATCTGTACCTTGCTGGTGTCAGTGTACATCTTTAGGTTTGCTGTTCATTAGCAGGAACTAGGCCGGTCGATATGATATTCTGAATTTGGAACACTGCAAAATGACACTCATGTGTGGCCCATAGCTGTCAAGCATCTGTGATAAGGTTAAGGATGGGGAGGGGTGTCATCCTGAAACACAACAGTGAACTGAAGCATACATTCAAAGCTCGCTAAGAATGGCTGTACCTGAACACAGTCAAGGTCATGAATTGTGGCAGACATAACCCTGACACCACAGCAATAGTGAAGGCACTATGGACCTGCAAGGGTTGTGCACATGAGATGACCTTGTATCCGGCAGAGTTGGGGGACATTTGTAGGGTGGAGTGACCAAATAATGGCAAGTAAAGATGGGCCATGCTAGTATACCCCATCCAGGAATAGTGACTGCTGTAGTTCACTTAACAGGTGCTGCAACAAACCATCATGTTAAGGGTGTGCACACTTATGCAACCCACATACTGTGTGCATCTCAATCAGCATCTGCACAACTAACACATTTGTTTGATACTGCATTTGATTGCACAGATCATATTTCATATGTCAGGTGTGTGTAATGTTAACATATGCAGTATTGTGGCCCCATTGCATATTATGGGAGAGGCTGGCATGTCAATAAGGGTGTGTACACTCCTCATAGCCATAGTAAGCTTTGAAGGTTGTCAGTGTAATTGGATTTTATTGCTCATACATGCACTGCTGATGATGAGATCTGCAAATCAGAGGTCAGGCATTCACTATTGACATCTGTCCTCATATCATCCCTGGTATGTGTCAGACAAGCACATAGGGGCTGTGAGCAACAGAGCAAACATAACTGCCACCCATATACATATTCAGCAATGGTGTGTATACTTGTGAGGTATGGTGCACAGTATATGCCAGGGTGCTGAACTGGTGCACAGCAATACTGTGTACATGGGTGCAGTGTGTTCCAGGGGAAGGGGCATCACCTACTAACACAAATTATGCATCACAGAGATGTATAATGTTGGTAATAAGGCTTGAGTCTAGCTGCAGTGCATGCTGTTGAGTGCCATATGTCATGCATGTTGACTGTTGGGTACTGAGAGGTCTGTGTAATATCTTTGTGCCACCTCACCTGTAAGTGTGTGTGTGTGTGTGTGTGTGTGTGTGTGTGTGTGTGTGTGTGTGTGTGTGTGTGTGTGTGTGTGTGTAGAGGTAAGCAATGACGTACAGGTCTTAAATTACATTTTTTGTTTTCCCCTCACAGGAGGCGAGGTGGGTCAGGGTCCCTCCTGCAGGCAAACTGATGTTAGCATCCATACAGACTCTGTCAATGATGATAGGTATGGTGAGGCACAGGCAGGGTTGTCAGGGGCTGAAGCTATACCATCAGTTGACATCTCACTTTTATCCACCCCATCCCACCACAGTCACAATGCCTTTACATATCCCATCACCAGTGGCCATAGTTGAGTGACAATTGGCTCGTGGTGGCATGGGACAGGACAGTGTGGTGACTATGGCAAATGTGTCTGTACATAGCAGCCATAGCCGAATGACCGGTGAGGTACCACACAGGCAGGTGTACAGGGGTACTTGTAGGAGGGCTGCTGGCCATCATGCCCCTGGCAGAAGTTCCACAGCAGGTGTCACCAGACACATGTTTCAGTCCATCATGGAGGCACAGGCATGTATGGAATGTTATACGAGACAGAGTCTGAGGCTCCATAGGGCTACTCATTCTGCTGTACTTGACAACATCCATGATCTTGCAGGTGCCCACCTTTATTTTGCAGAGGTCCTAAATAGATGGTTGGGTGAGATGGTGGGAATGCTTGACCATGCAATGGCTGTGTTAGAGCATATGGTGGGAGTAGGGCAACAGCCACATGGACGTAGGTCAGCAACACCAACAGGTGGAGTTCTACGTGGACGTGCAACAAGTCACAGCCAGTCCTGTATTGGGTATACCAGCACCAGCACTGCAGGGGGGGTGCTGTTACATCACAACACAGCAGGCCATATGCACGTGATCCTGGCCAGTCCCAATAGGGACCTGGATCCAGCGGACATTTGTCATCATCACGGGAGAGTACCATATCTGGGCTTGTACTTGGTAGTGCCCATGGAACCCCTGGCAGGCATAGTTCTCATGTCCATGGCCAGACATAGTGAATTGTACACCCTGCCATGTATGGTCTGCAGCCGTCCAACAAACCCCTGTATAGGGCAGCCACATGGCAGAACTGTGTGCATACATGCACACACACACATCACCAACGCAGCTAGGGCACCTCCATACCTACACACACCATATCTGCACAGCCCAATTGATAATGAAACCCCCTAACACATGCACATGATGTCAACCAAATGGCTCAGCCTAGGTCTCTGGAAAACCAACAACACAACCTGTGCATATGATGATACCTGTGCCACATCCTTGTCATCCATACCATCAATGCAGGGACATACTAATATGGTTCTGATCCACACAGTGAATGTATAAGGTTTAGCAATGTAATGCTGTGTAACATTTTTTTCAGTTGGACAGTTTAATGCTTACATGTCAGGATGTGTAACTGTCCTGCCATGATGCATTATAGCTGTTATTAACACTGACTAATTGTGGTCTCCATAATGTATTCAGTTTGTGCTGTAGGTGTCTATGTGTCTGCAGGATGTTGGTCTGCTGTTGTTTCCTACAAGGGGTATGGCATTGTGGTGACACATTGACTGTGTCATATCCTGGGTACAGGTGAACACAAGTAACAATTCTGTATAACAGTTACTGCATGTGCCACATGGCTGATAGGTCTGAAGGGTGTAATTCCACCAAGACAAAATTGGCAAAACATCACATCAGTAAATAATCAGTCTGCCAGTTTAATGTCACTGACAATGGTACTGGCAGGATATTTGTCCTCTTCCCCAACATAGTGCAATCCTGGAGTTGGTAAACATAGCTGTGCTGGTGTGGTGGCACAGCCCTCCACTTTGGAGGGTGTGGGGTGGTGTAGAACTGCACATAGTGTGATTGACAACTACTTAACCTGTTAACATAAACTGTACAGTATTACAGCAGACTAAGCTGGGGGATGCACACAACAATAACCCCAATGAGGGTGGCTGTGCCCACAACATCCACATCCAACTATATATACCAACACCAGTATTGCTGTACAGTTATACAGTGGGGAAGAGGGCATTTACACATCTACTACTAGTTTTGATGGTATGAATTTCCACAAGATGATTCCTTTGAAATGTTAACATTTTCCAGTCAGTTCTTGGACAAATGACCTCCTGGGACATGTATTTTCTGCAAACAAAAGTAGATCCCTTCACATAAACACACACACACACTTACTTGGCAACACTGACAGTAGTATCCCTACCTAGGTACTTATTGCTACTAATGTGTTTGGCCTTAAGTGCACACACCACACAGCTTTTAGGATGAGGTGTGTCTCGAGTTTATTGTTAAGTGAAGAACATCACCAGGCCTTGTACAGTATGGTAATGGGGGATATACTGGGTGTTAATGAACAATACATGGTGTGACATACTGTCATATACACACTGACAAACACATAACAGTCATATACACATCTGAGAGACCTGGGTTTATCAGTGCTAACTACCAGTGAGTCCATTTTGTTAGAGAGAATTTACACACAGCACATGCATTATTGGGCTAGATTGTGTAGTCAGTTACCTGTATGATTGATGGTGACATACAGTGGACCTTGGGACATGTACTGGGGGTACCATGGGGTAAAGACAGTATACCCAGCACCCACACCCCCACATTGGATATTTTACTCACTGAAACCCATGATAATGCTCTGACATACCCACAATCACACATTGACCAGGACTGCAATACAACCCCTTGTCTATCTAATTGGTTATACTACAGGGATATGCATTTATGGCACATGCCACGGGGATAGTAGGGTGAGAGTTTGTCATGGCTCTCCTGATGTCAGCCATCACTATCCCTTATTATGTATGGCAAGGTGTATTGTAATTAAAGAATGTGGCCTCAGAATGCTGTATCCTACAAATATACACACTAACACACATACCCACACATGCCAGTGCTCAGAGGGTAATCCATGCCTATCTACCCATTTGTACAACAGTGTTATGCTGGTACTGCAAGCTCCAGGTAGCCCATAGGGTGAAGAGTGTAACAAGGTATATTTAATGTCCATTACAGCAGCAGACATTTCTAACTATGGCAATGGGGGATAAAGTGGGTGAGAAGGCCCTCAGGGTATTACCAACTACAAGTTTACAAACACACAGACACTATTATTCTCAATAATGCACACTGACACATTTGTCAGTACTGGGGTCCATAGGTGCAGGTGTTCCTAGGTGTATACCATGCTAATGTCCATGGAGAGATGAGAAGAGTAGAGGATGTGGGTACACTGGTATCATGCCACCTGACATTTGTCAGCAGGCCATCTAGCAACTGATGCCACTTGAGTGACCCCCAGGGTGACAGTTAATGCAACATCCAATCATCTGATTTTCTCTTGCAGAGGGCCAGTGAGGTGCTCCAATTGACATGTATTCAACATATATTACATATCATGGCCAGTGTCTGGGTTGGAGACCTGTACCCAAGTATGTCCTGTTGACTGTGGTAGTCTAATCGCGGTATCCATGGCATGTGGTGCATACTACATGACAGCAGCCCTCAATGACATGTCCTATACACATAGTAGTCTACAGTTAATATCCACATATCAGATCAATATTCAGTAGCAAATACTTTATAACACACAGCTCACACACCAAGAACACAATAGTCAGTACTCAGATTCCAGCTTTGCATGCAGGGGTGTATGGTTCCAGTAATAAAATCTGCAATCTACTCTTACTTGGGAAAGCACTGTTAACAGTAGTAACCTAATGATACAATACATGCTAGTGTCTGCTTGCTACAGATCCCCCACCATACCCCGAGATTCTCACTACACCTTCCTAAACATACTGGAAAATATTACGATACAACCAAACACCCTAATACTGGGTGATTTCAACTACCCTGCCATTAATTGGGAAAACTACTCAGGTACCAACTCCTTTTCCCAACATTTCTTGGAATTTATAAATTCCAATGCCCTGGATCAACTAATCCATTGTCCCACCAGGGGCTCCACTATCCTAGACCTAGTCATTACCAACATGGGAGACAGATGTTCCACACCAGTGATCACTCCCTCATTGGTCAGGTCTGGCCATAAGCAAATCACCCTTGACATCCACACCCCACCCCCACCCCCCAGTAAGGAAACCTCCTTAAAAAACTTCTCCAAAGCCAACTTCATGCTACTGAAGTCAGAAGTGACAAACTTCACAACACCCACGCAGATGGGATCTGGAAGTTCGACTGCAGAATCCTACACTAAGGCACTATACGAGCACATCCACTCATGCATGAATTGTGCCATCCCAAATAGAACCAAGATGATCTTCTCCAAAAAAAGGAAGCCAATCTGGTGGTCCCCTGCTATAAACAAACTATACAACAGAAGGAAGAAACTGTTGCAGAAAAGAGGAAAATCCCAGGATACAAAAAACTCCCTCACCTGCCTCAGTAAGAAGCTGAGATCCCTCATAAATAGTTACGAAAATAAAATTGCCAATGATTCCAAAGATAACCACAAGGCATTCTATAGTTATGTCAAGAATCTAAATGGCAATGCTCAGATCTGCTCTGAGCTACAACAGAATGGCATTAAATATACTGATCCCAAGGATATTGCCAATATCCTGGCAGATCGATTTAGTGCCAACTTCACCCCCCTTTCACCCCCTAAAGGGCCCATCTAAATACCAAAAGATTGCCAAATTCCGATAATCACAGCCACACAGGTAGAAACAGCACTCTCCAAAGCTAAGAATACAGCATCCATGGGACCAGATGACATCCCAGCCTGTGTACTACATGAACTACAAAATGAACTGGAACCCCACCTAAATGTCCTGTTTAATCATAGCCTTACCTCAGGCTTTGTGCCCACAGAGTGGCGCACAGCTACAGTTACCCTGCTCCACAAGGGAGGATCCACCTTGGATCCCGGGAACTACCGTCCCATCAGTCTGACAAGCCTGATCTGCAAGGGCATGGAACGCATTATCATGGAACTTATAAACAAAGACATTGGCAACCTTCAAACACTGGACCCCACCCAGTTTGGGTTTGTGAAGAGCCGATCTTGTCTCCTGAATCTGATTGACTTCTTTGAATCAGTCTCCAGAGCTGTGGACGAGGGTAAGGCGGTCCACACAGCCTATCTGGACCTCGCCAAGGCCTTCGACACCATCCCCCAATCTGGAATCATAGATAAACATACTAAGCTGGGCATAAATCCCTACGTCACTCGATGGGTTGCCAACTGGCTTACTGACAGAACCCAGACTGTAAAAGTAGCAGACTCCAAATCCAGCTCCAGACAAATGACAAGTGGAGTACCTCAGGGTTCATTCCTGGGACCACTCTTGTTTGGCATCTACTTCTCTGAAGTACAAGCCAACACTAAGGGACTCTGGCTAACAAAGTTTGCAGATGACTGCTAACTGAGAGCCATTATTGAATCCCCAAATGATGTGGATATTCTACAAAAGGGCCTTACAGAAACAGATGCCTGGTGCCAGAGCCATGGGCTCAAGCTTAATGCCAAGAAATGTATAGTTATCCCCTTTGGAAAAAAACATGTACCCATGAACTATCACATAGGTGGCAGGACACTAAACATCGAAAGTGTAATGAGAGACTTAGGGACACAAGTGGACAGTGGTCTCACTTTCGATAACCACATCACCACAACAGTCAGAAAATCCTTCTATGTGGCACACCTCATCACTAAGGGCTTTTCATCCAGAAAAAAAGAGGTCATTGTCCCACTGTGCTCATCCCTCATTAGACCCATTATAGAGTATAATGCCCCATTTGGTATGTACCTCACAAGACATCTGCAACAGCTGGAAAGGCCACAGAAATACCTCACTAAAAGAATCACAGGCCTAAAGCAGATGCCATATGCCGACCGTCTAAAAAAACTCCAGCTATACTCTGTGGCATATCGTCTACTCAGAGGCGATTTCTGCTTAACATACAAGGCCATGTCAAACCCTGAGCTGTTGGACATGCTCCACTTAAAGAAATCCCAATCCCTCAGAGCCACACGCTCCAGGGATCTAAATCTTATCATCACAATGAACAAAACATGGTGGAGGGATAGGTTCCTGACTCAGAGACTCACCATACTATGGAATAGACTGCCTATACATGTCAAGCAGAGCGCCTCATTGGCCCTCTTCAAAAGAAACCTTGATGATTGGATGGGAGATAGGAAATTCACCCCGGTGATCATGTCAGTTGCCCTGCTAGACAGGGGCCCAGAGAAGTAAATATTGTGGGAAGAAATTTCCAGGGAATTGTTATGGCTAGGCTTGCATAGGGCTTAGGGCCGATAGCCTAGTACCAACCTATGAACCTATGAACCTATGTTGCTGCATATAACTTGAGATACTACCCATGTATGAAGCACATACAAAGAGAGAAGATTGTTGTACTAGCCATATATACTGTGTCCCATACAGTATACTCACACCCCTTGCTACTGTAATGACAGGACATAGAAGCATGTTATGTACATGGAATTAAATACACTTATTAAAGATGTCATTACCCTGCTATTTCATCAGACTGGAATGTGGTCACTGGTTACCAGGGCTGAGCTATGCTTAACAAGTGTAATCATTGCTTAAATATAACTGCTAATCACATTTGTGCAGTGGTAAGCGAAACCTACATGGTGTAAGGGCCTTTTCATTTAACCATATCTTAGCACTGCTTACTGTTGAGCAAACCAGTGCAAACTCACTTAAAGCTGCTCAAAACTGCCTTACTACTCTGTACCCAACAGTCCGTGTTCTGCCTAGCAACAAAACAAACAGCCATTGCAGATTTTGAACCCATGGCCCTGCACACTATAGTCACAACAGTTAACGTTAACGTAGAAGGATTTCCTGACTATTGTGGTGATGTGATTATCAAAGGAGAGACTACTGTACACCTGTGATCCTAGGTCTCTTATCACACTTTCAGTGTTAAGTAGACTACTGCCTATGTGGTAGTTCATAGGTACAGAGTTTTTACCAAATTGGATGACAATGCACTTTTTGGCACTGAGCTTGAGGCCATGGCTTTGACACCTGGCATCTGTCTCAGTGAGGCCCTTTTGTAGGATGTACACATCATTAGGAGTTTTGATTATAGCTCCTAGTTTGCAGCTATCTGTGAACTTTGTTAGCTAAAGACCTTCTGTCTTAGCCTTACTACAGAGAAGTAGATACCAAACAGGAGAGGACCCAGGACTGAACCCTGTGGTACTCCACTTATAGTCCACTGCAATCACACCGTGGTTAATATATGTGAGGCAATATACAGGGAACTACCAATATAGTGGTTGTCGCCTAGCCAAGTGTGTTTGTGTATGACATGGGTGGACACTGTTCTCTGAGTAATAGAAGGGTTGTCTATATTGTTCACCAATGCATAGTGTCACATGTAGGGTTATGGATTGTCTACACCAGCCTCTCTGGTATTTGACATGGTGACATATACTAGGTCCTCAACATAATAATTTAGCAAAACCCACCCAACAATGCATCCTGTTATTACACAATCCCAGCAACCTCTACAGAGGATACTGATGACACACACACTCACACACACACACACACACACACACACACACACACACACACACACACACACACACACACACACACACACACACACATATACACACGCACACTTGCCAGTAGTGAGATTCAAACCTCTACCTAGCTATGCATTGCTGCTATAGCGTACTGCATTCATAGCAAGCACCATGGAGCTTACAGGATGGATGTCATCCCAAGGTACTTCTAAGGTGAGGAACATCACCAGCCCTTGTAAATACTGGCACTGGGTAATGTAGTGGGTGAGAGATCCCAAAAATAATTTGACCCTAAGCACACATCTACATTTGCCAGGGGTGAGGTTCAAACCTCTAACAATCTTCACAGACCATTGTTACCCATTTACCACATGTACCACTGACCTGACATGGTTTAGTGTTGGTAACAGGTACTTCTAGGGTGGATGACATCTACAGGACTGCTACAGTCAGACTCTGAGATATGTACTGTGTGTGAATGGGGTCAAAATCCTTGAAGTACACAAACAAACACTTGCCACAGATGAGATTCAAACCCATACATGTGTAGTTTCTGCTACTACATTGTTTCACATTTATGGCATGTGCCATGGAGCTTACATGTTGGAGAGTTCCCCACAGGTATCTTTAAAGGTGACTAACATCAGCAACAGTGCTAAAAGAGGAGTAAGGGGAGAGTAGTAATTGTGAATGTCCATAATATCATGTATTACCAAAGACACACACACTCTCACACAATCACACACAGTTTCCATGGCTGGGATTAGAACTCTTACCGAACTAGTATATTACACTATAGCATTACGCAGTTATCGCAAATGCCATGGAGCTTATAGCGCTGCCTTTTGCACAAAGGGGTATTTCAAGGTGACTGATATCAGCAGGCTTGCTAAAGTAAGGCAATGGTAGGTGTAGTGACTGTGAATGGCCTCAAAATCTTATTGCACGTGCCATGGAGATTATAGGGCTAGCCCTTGTCCAAAGGGGTATTTCAAGGTGACTGACATCAGCAGGCTTGCTAAAGTAGGGCAACTGGAGGTGTAGTGACTGTGAATGGCCTCAAAATCATTAATCTTCACACACACACACACACACACACACACACACACACACACACACACACACACACACACACAGTTTCACAGTTGCCATGTCTGGTATTAGAACTCCTACCTGACTAGTATGTTACACTATAGCATTACACAGCTATTGCACGTGCCAAAGAATGTACAGGGCTGGCCCTTCTCCAAAGGGGTATTTCAAGGTGAATGACATCAGCAGGCTTGCTAAGGTAGGGCAAGGAGAGGTGTAGGGACTGTGAATGACCTCAAAATCTTTAATCTCTACACACACACACACACACACACACACACACACACACACACACACACACACACACACTTTCCATGTCTGTGAGTAGAACTCCTACCTAACTACTATGTTACTGTATAGCATTAAACAGTTATCACATGTGCCATGGAGCTTATGGGGCTGCAATTTGGCTAGAGGGTTATTTCAAGTTGACTGATATCAGCATGAGTGCTAACATGAGCAATGGGAAGTGCAGTGTATGTGAATGGGCCATAAACCATTCCATTGGAAAAACACACACAACACTCATTCACACACAACTTTGCATTTGATAAGATGGGTTATAAAAATGCTAGATGAATACTGATTTGTACTGTCATGTTATACAGTTATCACAAGCAGCACAGACACTATCGAGCTGAGGGCTACCAAAAGCAAATGTCTACAGTGATTGACATCAGCACATCATGTGATAATGGCCAATTGGATGTGTGGTGGGTGGGACAGGCCTCATGATGGAAATCTCTCTGTCACTGTCTGTCTCTCTCTTCACCACATCTGTGTGTGTGTATGTTTGACCTATTATAGTGTGTTGGCCTTGGATATGTGTGAGTATTCCTATCCAATGTGTGTGCAAAGCATGAATGGTGTGCAATGTGGTGTGTGTGCACAGACATCTGCGACTGACAGATATGTATAGTTCACTGTTGTTGTCAGACATGGGCCATCTGCGACTGACAGATATGTATAGTTCACTGCTGTTGTCAGGCATGGGCTTCATTTGTCTAAGTGTAGGAACATGCCCAGTATGACCTTCTGTATTGAGTGTATGAATCCATTCCAGGTAGGTTGTACTCCAGTCCGAGATTTGTTGTTCTACACCTACAGCTAGCAACCTGTTTCTGCAGGATACCTGTAGATAGGTTGACAATATGGAGTCACAATGGGTGAAAGATAGTGGGATATTGTAACTATTCTGTCTGTGCTGTGCTTGTGTTACATGGTTGGTGTTAGCAGAGATATTCAGCCATATGTACTGTTTTACACTGTGATGTATTATGCCATCAACTACTGACAGATATACTTATTTGTTCACAGTTATTTCCTGGGAAATACAAGATGAATGAAGCTGTGTCCAGTATAGTGGTCTGCAGCCTACATATTCTTGCACACTCATGCCATTCTAGAGAGGTAGCTGCAGAAACTTGCTGATGGGTCTGTGTAAATGGTCCAGCACCTTTGTACTGTGGTGGCAGAGGATCCCCTGCTTGTTCATCTATCAATGTAACAGAATGGCCATAGCCTGCTGTAGCCATACCTCTCAGTTGTACAGATTCAAGAGGCAGGGCTCATATATCTGTTCAGTCCCCTTCACATTGTGGTTTACGAGCAGATTTGTAGCCACCCATTACTGGGTTTGCAGGCAGGGGTAGTATGGGCACACATCAGAGTTTCAGACTTCACACACTCCATGGTGTCCATGCTTCTACACCCCCACTCTGTTATTCTATCCTTTTCCTAAAATTGTGAGAGCGATATCTGAGAAGTATCCCTATAGTTGTCCATTCATTCCAGCTGTATTTAGGGGTTGGTCCACAGTTCATGCAGTAGGACATGGTGGGCATGCTACTGGGATTTGTCAACATGGCCTTGCATTTGTGTTCTGTGGACTGTGTTATATTGTTAGTTGGCTCCCCAAGATAACATACATTGGCAGTACAGGTGAGGTACAGGCCTTTGACAGAGGACTTCAGGGCATTTGGTAGTGATGCAGGCCATCTGTAGTAGGCCAGTGCAGTCTGTCACTCCTGCAGTCCCAGGCTCCAAGCCACTGGATTCCCCTGGGGTGACATGGTAAGTGTGTGAGGTGTTAATGGCAAGAGTTCCTGTCCATATTAGTCCATTGTTCTGGATGCTGGCAGGGTGCTGCTTACAGCTAGGGACATACTTTCATGGGACACCTCTTCAGCATGCTGCATTCTGTGGGTATTCTCATACAGAAGTGGTGATCATACTGTACTCATTCCCAACAGCAGGGATATGACCTGTGATAAACCTGTGGCTGATGGTGGGGTGAGTTGAGTGCATGTGTGATATGGAAGCTTCTTGCAGCTGACTCACAGATATATTTGGGACATTCCCCTTATGCTGCCTTGTGCGGGGACATAGCCTGTCTCTCATTACTTCAAAACTGTGCATTTTGTGGTCTGCCAATGATTGGCCAGACTACATCAGTATTCCATACTACACAGACAACTAATGTGCTACTAACCTGTATGTACAATTTCAAAGGTGTGTGCAGTTGACAGTTAAATTTTATGTACTCTGTGTAGGGTACTTCCACCTGTGTACTGTGTATTTCTGGGTCCACATTCATGGCATGTCCATCTTTCAGATGGTGACAGATATTGACATCTAAACAGTGAGTATGGATGACTGCTGAATTGGGTCTTGCTGGGATGCATTGTGGTTGGCACTGCAGTTGTCAGAACATGGCCCTGTCATCAACAGTACTGGCCATAGGCCACTGAGACACAACCCTCCATGCCTAAATGCTGACCACTTCCACATAATATAGAACACACAACCTAACACACAGACCCCTGCATATTGTACACATGCAACAATATATCCTGTAAATTGGGCCAGCTCAAGTAATCTGTGCTCCATTGTTATTAAACCCACATGTACATGTTGCTGCATTTCTACACAGGATTGTGAGGGGGGCACACCTGATAACTGTAAACATTTGCTAAGACTGTACTAGTATTTCAGGTACTCTGTTGGCTTTCATTTCATTTGTATTCTGACCTATCATGCAGACTAGAGGCATATCAGTAGAGTACAAATCTTAGGTTTTATTGACCAATATTTCAGTTTCAGACTTCTTACCCTTCAGAGCTAACATACAACTGCCAGACCTGTTGTAGCCTGTCTGTGTAGGTCTAGAGGGGGGCTGTTCTACATTGCCATCAATTGAAGGCCTTAGCACAGCCTTTTTTTATGGTCATCTACACCTGTCCTGCAGGCTGAGACTGTTGTTGGGCATGTGAGCCTCACTGACATGCATGTGTGTCCTATGGACACACATTTGGGCCACCACATGTACTGCAGTGGGATTTGTCACCTTGTCTAGTACTGCCTACTTTGTTGACACCAGCATTTGTTATGAATTTCATGCTGCCCATAAGGTGTCCACTATCTGCTGCCATCCCATTCAGCCACCTTATTCCCTTGCATGCTCACATCCATACCATAGATACAACTAGCAGAACATACTACTTTATTCAGCAATTGATAGGAAGAGTGACTTACCTTGTTGCTGTTCCAGTACTGAGAATGGTGCTGGATACCTGACTATGTCGGATACACATAGTACACTCCCTGTACATGGTAAAGCACAGGTAGTGTCATGTTTGGCATCCCTTTTACTGTATCTGAGAGTCAGAGAGAGGTGTCATTCCCTGGGTCCCTACCGTGTCAGTGTATGTGCTATGTATTACCTCTTTGCCAAAGCTTGGGCATACTGGGCACACCTCCTTCTGCCTACATGGGCAGGCTCAGGTTGTTCCTCCTCCGAGTCACTCTGTGCCTGTGCTGGCCTTGGCAATGGTGGGGGGCTGTGTGGCCCTGTCCTGTGCTGTTCCTGCTGCAGCTGTTTCCGCAGGATAATATTGTGTAGCATGGCACATACAATAAAAATTGTGTACATATAGCTGGAGAGTACTGCAAAGCTCGATTGGATATGTCCAGGCACCAGAACCATGACTTGAGCATCCCAAACACATGCTCTATTATGATTCTGGTTTGTGCGTGTGGATTTCTGATGGGTGTCATCAGTCATGCCTCCAGTGCATAACAAGCATCCCCTACTAGGTAGCCATATGAGATGCCCCCACTGGCAAATCTCTGGTACAGCTGTGTCATATGCCAGACATGGGAGTCGTGATAGCTTCCAGGGCTGTCAGCACACACATTCATGATAATGCCCTGGGCATTGCACATGACCTGGCAGTTGATGGAGGGGAAGCCCTTGTGGTCTATATAGATGCTACCCCACACACCGTATGTGCGTGCAGTCTGTAGCACCCACTACCTCAGGGTATTCTGCTATTTGGTGGAAGAGATGCATATTGCTGGTCAACGCCTCACAGGTGTTGAGGAAATATATGTGCTCACTGGCACGTGCTGACATGGCATCCAGGAACTGGTGGAGTACCCTGGATGCTGATGCCTGTGAGATCCCCATGATATCCCCAGCTGGCCTTTGGAAGGTACCTGTGGCTAGTATTCTTAACCCTACACATACCTTGGGATTTACTGGGATGGGCTCCCCTCTGTTGCTTCTGTGTGTGAGGCGTAGCCGCACAGCTCAACAATTTGCTGTAGGATGTCCCTGTCCACCCTATAGTGCTCCACTTTCTCCAGCTCATGTAGTCCCTGGTTGGTTACCCTGGGTCTGTACACTCTTCTCCTTCCCCTTACTGTGGGTTGGTCATCAGCATTCTCATCCTCACCATCCTCAGCCTCTTCCACATATTGATGTATAAGAGCGACAGCAGCCCCTATCATTTTGTTAGTTTTGGCAGGTAAAATTTCCCCTTCTGTGTACACCGGTGGTGTAGAGTTTGTGGGAAAAACCAGAGTGAAAGGTGTTTGCATAGTTTATAGTAGTGTGTCGGACTGGGCTGCTGCCTATGTAATTGGCTGATTCTGATACATTTCACCTGCCAGCTATGCTAGTTCTCCTTGATTACCTTCTTACTGCTGTTTTTCCTTCCCATTGCCTTCCTGTTTAAGCCCTGAGGTGTGCCGCGCATACCCAGTGCTCAGATGTGAACAGAACTCCTATTTCCTGTTTTTTTTTTGTTTAAAACTCAGTACGTGACGTGCACACCCATTTATGCAATGTAAACACTGCTAGGCAGCCTCAGACACACTCCCCTTCCTTATCTGTGCTTAGCTAAGGGCAAACACGGGCCACAGAGCTCCAATAAGCTTACAGCATGCATGACACTCCCCCTTATGAGGCCATCTACCTCTTATGCTTATACCATGGTGTTGCTACACCTACACGGTTGGGTGCAAGCTAACACTGATGGGAAATCTGTGATTCAGTATCAATCCCCTCATTTGCATAAAACTGATTGCTAATGCATGGTTACAAAATGACACTCAGCCTTCCCCCTTAGCAACCACTATTCCATGGTATTGTTGTCTTATGCATGCCACTGACTATTATGGCAGAATGCTGATTTGGGTTTAAAAGCTTATTTCCATCTTTTTTCCTTATTTTTGGGCTGATCCTGCCCTACGATTAAACGGCTGAAATTGGCCAAAAAAAAATAAAAGTTATTTTTTATAATTTTGCAACTATTTCCCATGCCAATGGCCACATATTTGGCCATTGGCATGCCTACTACATTGAACATGTGCTTTCTTTTGAGCTGTCATGCCTCCATTTTGTAATTTGCAGAAATGTATTTGGTTAGTAACCGAATACATTTCTACAGGTTATACTATTCCTGCAGGTTACACTATTCCTGCACAGATGCCTGCCTGCTTCCTGGATCACTAATTCACCTAATTTGCATGGTTTTCACCAGCAAATGTGGTAATTAGCATACAGGAGCTGTGTCCGTGCAGGAATAATGCAGGAGCGCTCGTACACATCCCGGGAGCTCATTCCTGGATCGCTTGTCAGCCATATTGTGTGCAGGAGTTCTTGCACTATTCCTGCACACTGTGCAGAGCTTGCTGTATCCTAGGTATTGTTTTTTGCAAAGGGGTTAAGCCCCCCCTTGCACCCTCATACCTCCTGATAATTATATATATACTAACTCTGATAGGGAATATTGCCTTACCTGGCAAGTGTTGATCTCAAACTCTTGTTGACCACTTGTCTAATCAACAAAATGCAGTTGATTAAACAGATGTCAAAAAACAACCATATGGACCAATTGCAGGACTCCATATTTATCTATCTATCTATCTATAGAGAAAGAGATAGTAATGTGACAGAGTACAGAAACACAGACAAGCAGACACATATACACACAGACACACGCACAGATGTGCGTGCACACACACACACACACACACACACACACACACACACACACACACACACACACACACACACAGTTATTGAGTCTTTAACTGTGGGCATCCATAGTGGGGTTGCATAATTCAGGAACAAATCCTGTGACTAAGCTTAAGTTAAACAATTTCAGAAGAGGCTTTTGTGAAAGAGTATGTCTATTACTGTTTTTAAACATCCAGGTATGTTGTCATGTCACATGAAGGAAGTATTTTTTTGTCTCTGAAAGCACCTTCAGGACATATTTCTTATTAATAATAGGAGGTGTAAGTCTAGGATAAGTGGAATTTGGATAGAAGTTTTTTGGATAAAGCTTGCACAAAACTTGTTTGTGTGGTTCTGTTTAGGATAAGTTCTGAGCATTGCTGGGTGCTGTTGGGTGCTGTTCCTTAGTTTCCTAACACATCTAAATAAGGACTTGTAGTTATTGTACTTCTAAAACTAATCTATGTTTATGGGTCACTTTACTAGTCTTAATAGCATTTTTCAGTTCCCTGATAATATTTTTATACTGTCCCTGATATGAGGAGTTTTGGATCCACTGTATAATTTGCCCTCTTGTAAAGTTTATTTATGTTGGAGTACCACCAGGGTTGTTAGTTTTTGATTTTTCTCATTGCATTTTGCTTTGTTTGGGATTCCAGATTTCATACATTTGTCTAAGTGGGTGTAGAACTCATTTGCAAAGCCAGCTGCTGTTTCAGCACCAAAACTGGTGCTGACAAAGGTGAATTTTGAGATTTCATCATATAACTGTATGAGTGTATGACGGTATGTCTGAAAGTGAGAGAAACATATACAACACAACTCATTCCTGTATTGTGGTATAGAAACACATCAATAACATTGACATAGGTACACAATTTACTATTATAACATTTGGAAGTGCCATTTTTATTATTATAATATGTTGTTTCTTTACTATGTTGTCCAAAGTTTTTTCAGTAATAACAAAATTGATATCCATTACCTACAGCCTAAGCAGTCTTTTTAATTGGTACTTACTATATTCTCCCTGTTAAATTTTATAAAATGCCAGTGAGGATAAAGAGTGTATTGGCATTTGTACAGTGCAACACATTATTTTAACTTCAGAGGACACCATACTTTGTTTATAATCATATAGTTAGGAAGCCCAAATGATATGCATATGAACAGGCAGTATAAATTAATGGTCAATGCGTGTAACACAGTTCTACATATTTCTAAATTGTGCTGCACAGCGCTGCATTGTGGGGTTACCTGCTGATCCATACTGTGCCTCTTGTGTGCTGATGAGTGCTGGAGTCCACTGCAGTCTCAACGTGACAGGTGGACATTTTTGTGTGCAGTGTGTCCAGCTTTCAGGGATTAAACTGCCCCCACACAGTGCATATGTTAAAGAGTGGGGTACATGGTGCTGTTTTAATGTGCATGCTATCATGCTATTCAATTACAGAGCAGTGGGGGCTCTGTAGTACACCTTTGTCACAGCAGTGTCCCCCAAAGAAACTTGTGTGTGATTAATTTGTACTGTACAAAATGTTGCCATTTTGTGAACAATAACTGCAGTGCTGTAGTCTCAAGTTTACCTTCTGTTCATGAGAAATATAGGGTACCCATGTACTGCATCTGCCCTACAGATGAATCCCCAGGTAATTTTTGTTTAGCTGAAGTATAGACTGGACAGTGCTATATTCCCAAGCACCCTACTTGTGATGCTTAGCCAACAAGCAGCTTTGAAATTAATAAAATAAACCTATCAGTATAATCATGCTGTGTCACCATATCCCTCTGTATCCCTCTAGTGGGCAGTAAGTATGGTCTGAAAGATGAGCGACTGACAAAAGGACAGCTGTCAACTTCAGACACGTGCACTTGTTGGTATGGCTTGGTATGCTATGTTGGTATGGCTTATGAGACTCCTGTCCACAGCAGGCCTCATACACACTAGTGATAGTGCCCTAACCTAAATCTACAAGTATTCTGGTGGGCACTAACTGAATTGTAAGGCTTGTCATTTCACTGCTTCACTGCATTGCACTAAGTCGATGTTTTGACCATAACCATTAAAACTAACTTTTCTTCTCTATTATTAATTAACATACTATCTTCATCATCTTAAAATAAATCCCACTTATAAGGAACTCGGTGTAAATATGATTTCTGTAGCTGCTCAGTGAGAGAGAGAGGGAAAGAAAGAGAAAGGGAGAGAGAGAAATACAGAAATTAAATGGAATTAAACACTTTAAAATATTTGTCACTGTTTTTTCCGCTTTGTCTTTCCTTTGCAGATATATTAATGTATGCAAACTACAGCAGTAAATTTGCATAATTATCACTTTTCTTTAAACAGAATCCTACACTATACAATTCAGCAATTAAATACAAACTATAGATCATCTGATGTTTTTTCAAGGTATGATTACAAAGCTTCATTTTTATTTATAATACTTTGTTGATATTTACTCTTTTCAGTGTACCATGTCTATCACGTACTGACTATAGAATTATAAACAAATTGTAATTAACACAACATGCTACTTCTTTGAGGAAATAAATATGTCAGTCATTCTTCCACTGTAAAATACTTTGCAGTAGCAAACATAGCTGATATAAAGTGTCCTTATATTTGAATGCTTTGCTGATTTTTGAAGGATTTCTTCATGTTTTGTTTTCTCTCAGCAGCATGTCCCTTTGTACTTTTGTTAACAGAAGAAAACTTTCACTGGCTGTTCTCTGCAGAAGTGATCTAAATGTTCTGATATGAAGAGACCCAGCAGCATATCATTTGGATAAGGTTTGGGTTTGAACCTAAACACAAAGGAAATGCATTTTATTGTTCTTTTGCAGAATATACTTTCGTATTAAAATAAACTGTGTTATATATTTCAAGTGATTTTTTATTTATCAGACATGCAAACACCTGTTATTAAATCCATAGCTGTTCCTCTCTATTTCATACAGCCACTTACAGATATAAATATATACACACACACACACACACACACACACACACACACACACACACACACACACACACACACACACACACACGCACACACGCACACACATGCACAGACACACAGCACACACACACACACACACACACACACACACACACACACACACACACACACACACACACACGCACACACACACACACACACACACACGCACACACACACGCACATGCACAGACACGCACACACACATATATATATATATTTATATTGTTAGACAGATATAGATATGTACATATATATATATATATATATATATATATATATATATATATATATATATATATATACCCATCTTCTCAAAAGGGGAAAGTAAATAAAACACATTCTGAATGTGTCCTTCAGTTAGTACTAAACGTTACAAACTTTGAACACTGTCTAGAGTAGCATGTATCAGCTCAGTAGAAAACAGTATCAGGCTACATTTCAAATTTAAAGGCAGAAAGGTTAAACTGTTGTGGGTCAGTAAATATGCTGTGACGTAGCCAAAAAGGAAGCCAGCACAAGTTTGGAATACCTCTTTTCTCACCAAGTGAAACTAGTGGCACCAATTCTGAATGTGTGCACTGGGTCTAGTTCAAGAAGTTACAAACCAGATAACGCCTTCATTCTTCAGATGCTGCGTGGTGCGACATAGAACACCTCAGAGGAAAAAGAACGAAGCATACCACAGTTCCGAATTTAAAGGCAGAAACGTTAATATGTCCATTTAGGAAACACACTAAGTTATGGTCCATTAAAGCCACGGTGGTGCAGTGGTAGCGTTGTTACCTCACAACAAGAGGTTCCCCCAGTCGATTCTCAGCTGGAGTGTGGGGAGTTCCTTCTGTGTGGAGTCTGTATATCCTCCCCACGGTTGGGTGGGCATTCGAAGGACATGTGTAAATGGGCGTGCCTTCATTGAAGGTTGAACATCGAGCTGGCACCTCGGCGTTTGTGAAAATCTACTGCCAATCATTAGCGGACTGGAGTTCCGCTGAGGCGACTCCTAACCAGGAAAAGCCGAAAGACAACAACAACTAAGTTATGGTCCATAGCAAAAAAAATCAGCCAAACATCCAGAATACCCATCCACTGACCAGGGAAAACCAGTAACATCAATTCTGAGTAGGTATAGTGAGGCATATCACAAAAGTCACAAATCACATTAAAGTCAGATCCAGGTGGAAAAATATGGCTTGGTACCTACAGATTACTTCTCTTTCAAGCACTGGCTTGTAAAGTGCAGAAAAGAGCTTAATTTACTTTTAACTTCTTTACTCAGTGACAAACACATGACTGTGCTTATAGTTATTACTTTCAGTAGCAATTAGTCCACACATAGTACCATTTGAATACCAGGGAGACTCAAAAAGATACAGGTGTTTAAGAAGCAGTTGACTCCTACTTTTATAATATTTTGGAGAAACAAAGAATAAATGCTTTTTCAGCATTCCTTATCAACAGAATTAAACAAAAATGCAACACATTATAATACTGTAATAATATGTCTCTCAGATCAGTTGCTTATGAATTTTAGGGAGAGATGGAAACTGTTTTTATGCCTAAGGTAACAAGGAACACTCAAGATTTTCTTCAGCAACTGGTTATCATGATGGTTAAGGTATTTTCCTCTCATGCACAAGGTACAAGGTTCGATCCTGACCTCTGCCCAATACCTGTTTGGCATTTGCATGTTCTCTCTGTGCTTCTGTGGGGGTCTTCCCCTAAAACATTCTGAGTGTTTCCATCTCAAACTCACCCATGAATTGAAGATATGGAAATTGACTGGAGAGAAAGTACTTGAGGCTCTAGTACCCCAAGAAAAGAAGAGGAATTAGGCCTAGTTAAAGAAGAATGGCTGTGCCTCAAAACAGCATGTGTGAGAACTATAGATCAGATGTGTGACTGAGCCAGCTATATAAATAAGATACATAAGGAAAGCTGATGGTGGGCATAGAAAAGACAGACTAGGCTAGGAAGGAATATTGGATGGCTAACAAAGAAGCTAAGAATTGAGTTCTACCAGCTTCTAGAAAGTGGCTCAATAGCTGGCATAAAGAAACGATCACACTGAGAGACAAAGACAGAAAGATAAAATCAGTCACCCTTCACCTCACCGGGCCCACAGGACATCAAAGAAGGAGTACTAGGAATAATAAAAAAAAAAACAAAATAAAAAACATGGAAGCTGTACAGCCCTACGATAAGAGGAGGAGTCCACCAGGGAAAGCAGCATTACACCAATCACACCTCTACATTGGTCAAGGTAGCTTGACTTGCATGAACTATTCCATGTCTGGCTGACCATAGGCAAAATCCCCCACCATTAGCCTAGTAAAAACCTATGAACCTATGAACTACATATCTATGTCAGCCGCAGAGTGTAAGGGTTTCCCGACAATTCTGTGATGCAGAAATCAATGAAAATAGAATCCTTAAGGGGAATGTTAACTACCCAAACAATGACTGAATCTGAACAAACTATTCATCTTTAAACAATAATGTCCAAGTTGCACTGGACTATGTTAATTAAAACAATTTGGAACATATAGTGGGATAGCCATCTAAAGATGACAATATTTTAGCTACTTATTGACAAACCTAGGGTCATTTTGCTCTCCTTACACATGGTTTATACCCTCAGTAATTAACACAGATTATGATACTAACATCTCTTACCAAAGAGAAAAATTAAAATCAACTATAAATAAGGCATCCTAAATTTTACTAATGGCAATTATGAGGCAATAAATGATTTATGTATGAAAGCGAACTGGGATAGCATCCTTACTGAAGTAAATAAATAAATCTAGTCAGGATACTGTCAGTGAGTTGTATGATACTATTAACTCATGCATTCATGAACACATACGGATAAGACAAAATATATCACAAACTAAATACAATATCTAAAAATATATAGTACTTAATAAGGTACAGAAACTTTATTTCTTTACCAGCCTTTCATGGTCTAATTATGTACCTAGCCTGTCTCAAAGTTTGAAAGGAAGAATAACATATTCTTTAATTACATCGGAAAATAACTGAAAGAGAAAATTGTGATGGTAAAATTATCAGTAAACATTGAAGTACTCACACATCCACAGGATACAATGAATGCATTTTTAGAAAAAAAGAACAAACCTTACAATTAGCAAAAAGATATACCAGAATGCTAGAAAAACAAGGGGTGACATTTTTTGTATAAATAAAAGATGATACCTGCTGCCACAAGTAAAATGAATAACTCAAGTTCCAATGGACCGGACAATATAGCTGATGCTTTTTACTTGTACACAAGGCAAACCTAACTAGACCCCCTATCAATTATATTAAAAAACACTATTAGCACGAGGACATTTCCATGAGCTATCATGCCAGACTGTAATGGCACCAGTTCAGAAATGGGAGGGATGGGGGGGTTACATCAGACCCAAACAATTTTAGACTCTTCAGCTTGTACAGTATTATATGTGAAGTCATGTATACAGTTACATTTGACCTTATACAAAACGATACAAGGGACCTGCTTCTGATACACATGGAATAGTATGCATTTAAGTTGAGATCTTACTTTTTGAATTTTGTAGTATTCTTTAAGAGTTAAACCACGTTATTTGATGACTGTGTGGAAATTATTGTGAATACTACTTATCCTGAGCTTGCTAATGCATTAGTGCTATTCCACATAAGGCAGAATGTGATAAATTAAAAGAACTAAATATCAGGCCATACATAATTTCATATATATAATGCTGATTATGCAATAGGATGCAGGAAGTCAGGTTTGGAGGGTTTGTACAGGAGTCACTTTTTGTTTGACTAATTTCTATTACAAAAATGGGAAGCAAGCTTTGGATATACAAATACAGTGATGACTGTAGATGGGGTAAGTATCTTCAGAAAAAGATATCAAGGTTCTCTAAGAGAGTCTATAAAAACACACACCTGGTAAAGAAGTGGTGACCTCACCCTTAATGTCAGCAAATGTAGCATCATGTAAATAGACATAGATTAAGATTACAAAAATAAATGAACAAATCATTACAGATGACACAATCCTTAACTTTAGGGATAATGGTGAGCAGGAATCTATTCCTTGACCTGTGTGCATTTACCTAGGTCAGAGAAGCATATTCTCAAGCCCAAATACTTCTAAGGGATATATCTAATAGGTTCATAGGTAGCTACTTGGCATATTTCTCAATTGCACTAAAGTAGTGTCCGGTTAGGTGTCTTGCTCAAGGTCATGCAGTCGACAACTGAAGACTAAGGGAATCAAACTCAGTACCATAGAAAGCAGTTCATTAACAGCTAATAGCCTTAATTATATGTGCTAATTGCCAGCCTATAGTTTCAGCCCACAGGTATCAAACTCACATACCTGTCCTCTCACATCCAGTGCACAACCACTATACAACGGTGGCACATAACTATTCCACTGGGGATTACATCTAGAACCTTCACAAATTAGGTAAATGTAACAATCTCTATACAACAGAACCTGGCCCAATGACATAACTTTACCATGTTAAAGTTCACTACTCTGACTTGTTACTGAATACAATGGAGCACTGAGAGCTAGTCAGTTGTTTAATTTTTTTTGTGCAAGTACCTTTACTGCAAATGCATATTACAGAAAATAATTTTCACTGATCATTGGGGTTGTCCTTTTCCCCTCTGTTGTACTAACATGGATTTAGTAACTATAAGTTGGGGGTGTGTGGATATCTCCTCAAATGGATAGATGCATGTGTAAAAAAGCGGTTGGTTATCACTAAAATGTTTTTTAGTGATATAGATTTGGAGACACAGCATTCACTAAAATTACTAAGCTGGAATGAATCTACTGCAGTTTACATATTAATGAAACATCTGAAAGAACCTGAAAAAAGGTTCCCTGATCTTGTTTGAGACATGCTCCTATGAAATAGAAATCATCAAACTAGTTTAATTGATTTCTGTATTTCATTAAAGCAGAGTTGTTTAATAGAAATATATCAAATGCCAGATGGGTAAAAACATTTTCTCCTTACCACAAACGTTGTATAATCTTGGAGTTAATGTGTTTACAGAGATGGGGATGTGGAGGACATCTTGTATGTTTTTATTGCACTCTACAATTTGCCACTGTTGATTTTTAACAGAACTGTTGACAACAAAAGTATACTGAATGTTTAGCTATTTATCCACTGAACAGTGCAGTGAACCCTTACTAGAAGAATCACAGGAATGGAAAACTTCAGATTCCAGAATGGTTTCAGGAACTTCCATTTTTCTTTTTTTTAGGATACTAAGGGGACACATCTGCTTGGCCTTACAGTTCAGCACAGGTTTAAAGCTATGAGCAATTAATGAGCTTCATTATGCTATCCAAAGTACAATTCCCCTCAGCTTCCATTTGCATACTATATGACTATTTACTGGCTAGTTAAAAAGACCATGATCCTGGATCTCCACTGAAGACAGGCCATTGTGCCAAGTAGTTTTGACTGGTTACCAAATGAATATGCAAATAATTTATAAATAAATAAATAAAAGGCAATAGCTAATCTGCTTCTACTTGGACGTCTATGCTTTGAAGGTACTACTGGTGACCCAACACAAAATTAGGAAACCAGATTTTTACTTACAAATTACACACCCTGCTTATCTGGACAGCAATTTGTAAGTATTTCGCTCAATCTTGTTTACTCGCTCAGCTACTGCTATCTGTGATCTGCGAGCGTTAATTAGATTGTCTGTGCATTGTATATTAGTAATTTCACCAGTATAATTTGGTTCCTAATAGAGAAATAGCCATAACTGTATCTCACAACTACTTTTTTAATCATTTTGTATTCTCCTTACCAACGGTGGGCTTGCACAAGGAATTTACATTTGTGACGATACTCCATACCTGTGAATACATAGTTGCTCAGGGAAATATAATTCTAAGCATGCACTGGAAAGGACCCAAATCTAAACTACTAAAACAGTGTACAACACTATACTGTAGCAGCATTTCATAGGCTGTTTATGTGTCTGATATGTCTCCCTAGCTGTGCCTGGATTATAAATGATTCTATATTATTTTCTTGCAACTTGGCTTTTGTGCATCAATGGTTCATGAATTACATGTGATAACTTGATAAGTGTAAATTTCGTAACTTGATAAGCTTACAGTTCAGTCACTGGTAATAACACTCCCGGAGACTGCATTTGTCTACTGCTATAATCTAAATTCTTTAGGAAGTTACTGACAGGGTATGTTGAAACCACTCTCCTAGATAGCTATAGCAGTGCAAATTAAACTCTTCTGAAATATTACTTGATATTTGCAGTATTCTGTGAGCACGGACACCACACCAATTATCAACAGTGCTTCTAAATTGTCCACTAGATGGTAGTATTATCCTTCAATTTAAGCCTATAATCTAAAATACTGGAGTGCTTTAACCCTAACCCATTTATAGGTTCATAGAATCTAGAATATAATCTATAAATTTACTAACCCTAACCCATCACTCAACTTTTAAACTTGAACAACAGTTACCCAAACCACTTAATTGCTCATAGCATAACTATCTCTATACAACTATCTGCATACCACTAATTCTTACTGTCATATTCCTACTTAACCCTCATGCTCCAAGTCATAAAGATAGTGTTTTGATTTGAAGTTACTCTAATTGGTTTTGTCTTCAAACTCCATACTGCATTAGACTGGGTTCCTTATCAATTATCAGCCCTTCTGCTGTACAAATTCTATTTCAGAAAGAGCTACCTTCAGTGTCCTAAATATTGACTGGTATGACTTGCAAAGTGTTACAAGAATTACCTGATACAAAGTGTAAGTCTGTCTGACAAAATACTTAATCTCTCACCATATTTTTGTGTATAGCTAAATTCTAGTAACAGTGTGACAATACTCATCACATTATCTCTTCCACTCCCCTTAGAAAACACTCCTATATCTGACCTCTCCTTCTTTCCCGGTTGTGCCAAGCTGTCCCAAGGTGAAGCTGACCACAGGGAATATCCCTCTATCTTGGTGGAATTCTGAACCAGCTACCCAGGAGTCTGGCCACAAATAGTGAATGTATATGATAACTAAGTGGTCCTACTAACTTTCAGTCAGTAATTTTAGTCTCTGTCCCTTGGTCTCTGACTAAAA
Organism: Protopterus annectens; assembly: GCF_019279795.1. NCBI lineage: Eukaryota > Metazoa > Chordata > Ceratodontiformes > Protopteridae > Protopterus > Protopterus annectens. The sequence goes on from NC_056745.1 coordinate 1,274,414,987, forward strand.
GTCTTCATGGTACATCACCTCTCACTTACCCAGGCTCTCTCTCTTCCAATCCAGACAACTGTCTCACTCAGAAGCATTCTTACTGCCTCACTCAGAAGCTTTGTTACTGTCCCTGTCTCCCTATATCCAGCTACTCATTTCCTCTCGCCTAAGACACCTTTTTTTCTTAAAAAGAACAAACTAAATCTTAACCCTCCCTTTTCACTGTAAAATAAGTTCTTTTTTTTAAACAGTAATTCTAGCTTAACCCTTCCTTTCTGTCTATAATAAGGCAGCTACCCCCCCCCCCCGGGAAAAAAGGAAAAAAAAAAGACTACAACTTAAGCCTTCATTTTCTCTCTAAAATAGGTTATTTTTCTTAACAGTAACCCCAACTTAACCCTCCTTTTCACTAAAAAATGAGTACAATGCATTCCTTACATACTGTCCCCTCCACCTTTGCTGCATCACTATATCTACTGCAGCTTACCTAACTGACTGTTTTTCTTCTTCCAGAGCTACTTAGGGGCCAGGGCCAGCCTGCTCCATTTGTCCTTTGGGCTCAGTCCACTCCCTTACCCTACCACCATTCCCACCCACCCCCTCTTCAATTACATTTATACGTATATACCCTGCCAACTTAACAAACAGTCATACCCCAAGCCCCTACTATTTAGCATAGGCAGCCAAATAGGCAATAATTAACCCTACTAAACATCTATACCCTAAGGTGAAAATCTCCATCCCTGACTGCAAACCATCTCGCCTTACTCACAAACAAACCTCTATACACCCTTTCTACCATAAACACACTCACTAACCTCCACACATACATTTTAGTCACCCCCTCCCAAAATATCTAACTCACTGTACATAATAAATTCAAACTATCCAGTTAAAATGCTTCACATTAAAAAGACACACTTACGCATAACACTCCTTCAAACCACCAGCAGTTCTATCCTACTACTCTTATACTATCTCACCTCATACCACACTCTACTAAAAAACAACATTCCTCCTCCCTGGCAGACCTCACCACCTACACACCCTATCATACCACTTAACTATACTATAGCCCCATCCCTTTTGTCTATGACACACACACACACACACACACACACACACACATACACACACACACACACACACACACACACACACACACACACAAGGTCACCTTTACAAAGTCCATCCCCTAAGAAACACTTCCTACACCTCTCAAAATATAAAAAAAACTACTAGATAATACATACGTCCTAATCCTGGTCCCACTGAAATACTCGCCATTGTTAAAAACTCTATTACTATCACCACAGAATCTCTACAGAAAAAATAAGACCCCCTTATTCCTTCTTAACATGAATGTCAGAAGTACTGCTAATAAAGTTTGTGATCTGCATGCCCTAATCTCTATATACTCACCAGATATACTAGTAATAACCAGAACTTTGCTAAAATCCAATATTAACAATGAAATAACAGCGCCAGGTTACAATACTATACAAAAAGACAGGAAATCTAGAAAGGGGAGAGGAGTAGGTATATTATTTAAAAATAACTTAATTCTCGACCACGTAGACATAAACATTCTTGAATTTGACAATGCTCAACCTATCTTTGACAAATTAGAAATTAACCACAAAAACACATTAATATTATAGGTGGTTATATCCCACCACAAAACAATATGGCCACTCTGGAAAACATACTACTCTGGATATCCCAATTCTCTCCCACAAGAAACAATTCTGATGGGAGACTTCAATATAGATTGGCTTAACTGCTACTGAGAAAATCCATCTTCCTAAATAAACTTCCACGGGTTTATTCAGATCATCACCTCCCCTACAAGGAATGATAAATCTTCCAAAAGACAGTCAATTCTTGACTGGAGTTTAGTTAGTAACCTGTCAGGCATCTCTATCAGGTTGTCTGATGGACAGTTTAAGTGACCATCAGCCAACCTTCCTTCTTTAGACTCGGACTCACCAAGTCATCTAACCCACTTTCTGCTTAATCAGAAACAAAAAATCCAACTTAAATAGCTTCATCACCACTCTAAATAGCTGTAACTGGGAATCTCTCAAACAGTTATATCTTGATGATGCAGTTAACTCATTCAGTAACACATTCTTAGACATACTAAACTCCCATGCTCCCCCTAGAACCATCAGAGTAAAACTTAAGTATGCACTCTGGTTAACTAAAGAATGTACACCCCTACTCAAGGCTAGAGACAAATCCTAACAACAATTAAAAAAACACCTAAGCAAACATATCTAGAACTTCAGAATAAAACACAAAGTAATAAAATTAGACAAAATTAACAATTACCAAAATATCCAAAATAAACATACATAACCTCTCCAAAATTATGGACAGCAGTTAATAACATACTTCATCCAGGTAAATTCACCACCCCTGCCCCAACAACAACCAATTCTGATAATATTGCAACCCAATTTAATAAAGTCTTCACAGAAACTATCCTATCCATAGCAAACTCTCAAGGCCTTGACAGTAACCCTACCCTTCTTGCCCCAAAGAACTGCACCAAACCCCAAGACTCCACCTCCCACTTCAACCTACACCCAGTATCTGTAATAACTATAAAAAACTACTTCAAAAACTTAAACCAATAACTCTGGCTGCTGACAACCTTCCTGCAGAATTTTGACAAAGTACAGCTGAAGCAATAACCTACTCAGTAGCCGTACTCATAAACCATTCAATATCTGAAAGTGGGGTACCTGTAATATGGAAGACCTCCCACATTCTACCATTGCACAAAGGAGGTAATTTCACCAAACGCATCAATTATTGCCCTATTGCCATTCTATCTCCCTTACCCAAAATATTAGAAAGAGTCATGCACACCCACCTAATAGACTACATTCTCATGCACAAACTACTAACAAACACCCAACATGGCTTCCGTCCCTTTCACAGCACCACCACAACACTACTATCCTTTACAAACACTGTTAACCACCATAAAAACAATGGAGAATTTGTATCAACCATATTTTTAGACTTATCTAAGACATTTTACATGGTCAAGCACAATAAACTCAGCAATATTCTCTCCACTGTAAACCTCAGTAATTTCACCATTAGTTGGTTTGAAAGCTACCTAACAGGATGACTGCGAGCTGTCCAATGGCAACACCAACTCTCTCCTCTTCTTCCAGTCTCCTTAGGGGTTCCACAAGGCTCAATCCTTGGACCACTACTATTCTCTATATTCACTACCTCAGGACCTCAGCATCACAAGCCTCTGTAGTACAATACGCTGATGACTCCACCCTAATATGTGCTGCCCCCACACTGGAAGACCTCTACACCAAATCCCAAGAATCATTTCTGTCAGTAGAAACTTGCTCACTAACTCCCAGCTAATTCTAAATCCCAAAAAAACTGAGCTTATTTTTATCCCAACCAGATTCCCCTCATCTTTCCAGTCCTTTAATACCTTCTCCAGGAAAAAAAAATCTATGATCACCCCAAGCACTCACATTAAACTGTTTAGAGTAGAAATTGTCATCAACCTGAAATTTGATAGTCACATAGCCCAAACCATCAAAAAGGTTCCCAAGAAAATAGGTGTCCTATATAGAAACAAACAATTTCTTAATTGAACATCATTAAACCTCCCATGCCCATATATTTCACTTCTTCTGGGGGTCACTACAAGATAAGGCTATGAGGGACCTTTCATTAAGTTAAATAAACCATTAAGCTACCATTCGCATGTTCATTTCCACTTTTGGCAGAATCTAAAGTTCTAAACCTTTTCCAGCTTAGTACAAGCATATACTATTATCCTTCAAAAATCAAAGTATAGATGAAAACATACATGTAAGACACATGCAGTTTGATTAAACTCTAAATCCTTAATATGTTAGTGACATCATTTTAATAGAATGAGCACATCATAAATGCTTAGAGTAACATACAGTTATTGTGTTCACATGTTGTCATTTTCTATGCATGTAATTTGTTACTTATCTAAAATGTAATTACATTTCTTTATCTTTAGAGGTAGTTATGCTATGTCTTCAATTCATTATAGAAATAAATGCTATAAAAAGGAGGGACAATATTGTTTCTCATCCCAATAACTTCAAATCAACTGCAAAATACAGACTGTGTATCTCATTGATGATGGTTACCTCAGGCAGTAGGAGAAATGTAACATGTTCACTGAGAACATTCTTCTCTTTGATACTTATTTCAGTATCTGTGAAATATGTAGATTTACAGTAAAAATGGGAGGCATAACTACCAGACAGTAGCACTTCAGATAAGCATGTTAATAATCCTTCAGGAATGTGTGCTGAGGTTTTTAAGATCTTTTATCTCAAAATCTAATTAAATACACCCAGGCTTCAGGAATCTCAGAAGCATAAGCAAATGCAAAACATACCTCAAAGCCTATACACGAAGTCCCAGACCAGCACAGTTACAGAGTTATCATAAATGGGCATTACACAAAGTCACGAATGCAAACATTCTGGGAGGTTCTACTAAACCTAGCCTGGTTCTCAAATTAGTATGCAGCGAACAGTTAACCTAGTAATTTACTTGGGACTGGTGACTCAGTTCTCATGGGTCTCTGTGAAGGGAAGAATAAAAGACTATACAGATTATACAGAATAAAAGACAAATATGATCATAGTTGATGTGTGAGACAACAACTGGAGGAGATCAACATTCAAAGGCATGCAAAAAGACATGTTGTGGCTAGCCAGTATTCCTACTGAAATCAGAAACAAAAAAACATTTAGCGAGATTCTACCTTTTCCTCAAATAGCACCTGAGTTTCGAACTAGTCTGATCTTCACTTTATAGCTAATGATATCATGCCATGAGAAGGGGATTCATTGTCTATCATCCTGGCACAAGGTGAGTGTTTAGCAGAGCAGATGGGTCAAGCCAGCCATTCTAGACATACAAGAATTGAAAGGAAAGTTTTTTCTCTTTATAAAGTTTTAGTGTCTTTTTAGACCTGCACAAGTTACACCCCTAAATTAGACAAAAATATCCAACAACAGGTGAGGAAATTGTGGCTTTGCAAAAAACAGTGATTTTAAATAAAATGCAATACTAAAAGCCTTTGTTTACCTTGTGAATATAAATATCTGTAGCATAAATGAGACTCGGTTTAAAAATACCTTGCAAAGGTAAGGGAAAACAGCTCTTGTACTTTACAAAAAAAGTACCTATACAGACATGTCCAAGGGTCATCTTCCAATGATTTCTCCTGTCTACCTGGTGAATCAGAGCATACTGGGGCAGTGCAGCAACTGCCTCATGTACACAACCAACCCTCTCCTCCTACCACCCAACACTACAACCTGTGAGAGATGCACTAAAATAGCCAAACTGGAAGCAAACCTCTCTCCAGCCAATATTGTGCTAGACAGTCAAGAGAAGGTTAACACCAGCACTACACATCAAGCAGCACATAGCCCTTCAAAACCCACACCATCAACACCCACACATAGCAACACTAAACCCACATATGCGGAGGCCCTTAACATTAACCTGCCAAAGCAACAAGGACCTCTGAAACTGAAACGCAAACAAGCACCAGTCACAACCAAAGTGACACATAGCTCACAACACCAGTGCGCCACTCAACAACAGCCCCTAAGGCAAGACAACGTACCCAACACTTTATCATAGGTGACTCTATAGTCAGGCACACTGATGTCTCACTCACCAGGCTGAGCAAGGAGAAAATTACAGTCAGCTGCCTGTCAGGTGCCAGCATGCACTCAAGTCACTACACAACAAGTACAAATACGACTCTGTCATTGTCCATGTTGGAGTGAATGACTTGAGATGTACCTCCCTGGACTACATGAAAAGAGACATGGAATAGCTCTCGGATCATGTGGCCCAGGCAGGTATGACCCTAGCCCTGAGTAGCATCCTGACTTCACCCAGAATGATACCACAGTATAAGGACAAAATGATTGATTTCAACAATTGGCTAAGCTTCTGGTGTCATTCAAAGGGGATCCAGTATCTGCCTGCCTGGGACGACATGATCGACAAACCACAATGCTTTGCCAGAGATGGTCTGCACCTGTCACTCCTGGGATTCAGGTTACTGGCTAAAGCTCTTGCCACCCCTATAGTGCCTTTTTTAGGCAAGGTTCCAAGGACAAAACCACCACCATAACAGATACAAGCATACAAAATCTGAAGGTAATGCTACTCAATGCTAGAAGTCTAAACCTCAAAATGCAGTCTCTCGAGGCACTCCTAAAAATGGAGAACATCAATATTTGTGCGGTAACTGAGACCTGGTTCAAGACTCCAGAGAGCACCCCTGCAATACTAGGCTACAACTATTACTACACTTTTCAATCACCAAACCAAGACAGAAACACTAAAGGTGGAGGAGTGCCCATATTCACCAAGGATATTCACACCTCCAGGCTAGTTGCCCAACACAATGCATCTGAAATTCTCCAGGTGCAACTAACACTAGGTAAGACTGCAATCCAAATTGTAGCTTGCTACAGATCCCCCACCATGCCCCAAGATTTTCACTACACCTTTCTATACATACTGGAAAATATTAAGATACAACCAAACACCTAAATACTGGGTGATTTCAACTACCCTGCCATTAAGTGGGAAAACTACTCAGGTACCATCACCTTTTCCCAACGGTTCATGGAATTCATAAATTCCAATGTCCTGGATCAACTAATCCATTGTCCCACCAGGGGCTCCAATATCCTAGACCTGGTCATTACCAACATGGGAGATAGATGCTCCACACCAGTGGTCACGCCCCATTGGTCAGGTCTGACCATAAGCAAATCACCCTTGACATCTACATCCCACCCCCACCCCCCAGTAAGGAAACCTTTGTAAAAAATGTCTCCAAAGCCAACTTCAGCCTACTTAAGTCAGAAGTGACAAACTTCATGGCACCCATGCAGACAGGAGCTGAAAGTTCAACTGCTGAATCCTACACTAAGGCACTGTATGAGCACATCCACTCGTGCATGAATCATGCCATCCCAAATTGAACCAAGATGCTCTCCTCCAAAAAAAGGAAGCCAATCTGGTGGTCCCCTGCCATAAACAAACTATACAACAGAAGGAAGAAACTGTTACAAAAAAGAGGAAAATCCCAGGATGCAAAAAAGTCCCTTACCAGCCTCAGTAAGAAGTGGAGATCTCTCATAAAATTCTCCAAAGCTTGTTACAAAAATAAAATTGCCAAAGATTCCAAAGACAACCACAAGGCATTCTATAGTTATGTCAAGAATCTAAATGACAATGCTCAGATCTTCTCTGAGCTACAGCAGAATGACATTAAATATACTGATCCCAAGGATATTGCCAATATCCTGGCAAATCAATTTTTTGCCAACTTCACCCCACTCTCACCCCCTAAAGGGCCCATCTCAATACAAAAATATTGCCAAATTCTGGTAATAATGGCTATACTGGTAAAAACCACACTCTCCAAAGCTAAGAATACAGCATCCATGGGACCAGATGATATCCCAGGCTGTGTACTACATGAACTACTAAATGAACTGGCACCTAGTGTCATGTTTAATCATAGCCTCACCTCAGGCTTCATGCCCACTGAGTGGTGCACAGCTACAGTTATCCCACTCCACAAACTACTGTCTCATCAGTCTGATGAGCCTGATCTGCAAGGGCATGGAACACATTATCATGGAACTTATAAACAAAGACATTGGCAATCTTAAAACACTGGACCCCACCCAGTTTGGGTTTGTGAAGGGCTGAGCTTGTCTCCTGAACCTGATTGACTTCTTTGAATCAGTCTCCAGAGCAGTGGACGAGGGTAAGGTGGTCCACCCAGCCTATCTGGACCTCACCAATGCCTTTGACACCACCCCCCACTCTGGAATCATAGATAAACTTACTAAGCTGGGCATAAATCCCTGCATCACTCGATGTGTTGCCAACTGGCTTATTGACAGAACCCAGACTGTAAAAGTAGCTGACTCCAAATCCAGGTCCAGATAAGTGACAAGTGGAGTGCCTCAGGGTTTAGCCCTAGGACCGCTCTTGTTTGGCATCTACTTCTCTGAAGTACAGGCCAACACTAAGGGACTCTGGCTAACAAAGTTTGCAGATGACTGCAAATTGGGAGCCATTACTGAATCCCCAAATGATGTGGCTATTCTACAAAAGGGCCTTACAGAAACAGATGTTTGGTGCTAGAGCCATGGGCTCAAGGTTATTGCCAAGAAATGTACAGTTATCCCCTTTGGGAAAAAAACATGTACCCATGAATTACCACATAGGTGGCAGTACATTATACACTGAATGTATGATGAGAGACTTAGGGACACAGGTGGACAGTGGTCTCACTTTAGATAACCACATCACCACAACAGTCAGGAAATCCTTCTATGTGGCACACCTCATCACTAAGGGCTTTTCATCCAGAAAAAAGGAGGTCATTGTCCCACTGTACTCATCCCTCATTAGACCCATTATAGAGTGCAACAACCCATTTGGTATGTACCTCACAAGACATTTGCAACAGCTGGAAAGGCCGCAGAAATACCTCACTAAAAGAATCACAGGCCTAAAGCAGATGCCCTATGCTGACCATCTAAAAAAACTCCAGCTATACTCTGTGGCATATCATCTACTCAGGGGCGATCTCTGCTTAACATACAAGGACATGTCAAACCCTGAGCTGTTGGACATGCTCCACTTAAAGAAATCCCAATCCCACAGAGCCACATGCTTCAGGGATCTAAACCTTGTCATCACAATGAACAAAACATGCTGAAGGGATAGGTTCCTGACCCAGAGACTCCCCATACTCTGGAATAGACTGCCCATACATGTCAAGCAGAGCGCCTCCTTGGTCCTCTTAAAAAAGAACCTTGAGAATTGGATGGGAGATTGGAAATTCACCCCGGGGATCATGTCAGTTGCCCTGCTAGACAGGGGTCCAGGGAAGTAAATATTGTGGGAAGAAATATCTGGGGAATTGTTTGGCTAGGCTGGTATAAGCCCTATGGCTGATAGCTAGTACCAACCTATGAACCTATGAACCTATGAATACCAGCAGAGTATCAAATTTATTGGTATTTACTTTCGTTCAGAAAAAAAGAGATATAATTTATTTTGAAAACTATATAAAACAACGCTAACAGGAAGTTTCCTTAAATTAGAATTCACACATGCAACAGATAACTCTGAATTGAAAAAGTTTGGGTGTTTCATAACTCTTTTGTGGTTAACACAGAACACAAAAACGTCTACTACAATTCAAAAAGATAAAAAAAATATTCTTTAAGGGGACTTCAATTACCCAAATGTAGTCTGGGAAAATTATCATACTATGTGTAGAGCACTTGAGCCCAGTTTTTGGCATATATGTGTTTAGACAGAATGGTGGGCACTTATCAAGATTAGGGAAGAGAATTTTTGAAGAAGATATTTTTCAATATTTGACAAACACAAGGCAGAAATTTTGCCAGGTCAAAACTTTAACAGTTCACAGATAGCAACATTTGATGCATCTCTGATGTTTGTCAGTGCTAGGAGCATTAATAATAACATTTTTTATTGGAAAATTTGCAACATTCCCACAGAATTGATGTTGCTATTGTTTGTTAAACATGTTTAAAGAACAGTGAGCATAAACCACTTCCATCAGCGTATAAGTTGTAACAGACATTCTTACAAAAACAGCTGGATGTGTTATGATAAGGATTAAAGATTATGAGACCTGTGATTATTGCATGTTTAGTGATAACACTAATACTGTAGATTGTGTAACTGTAACAATAATGACAACCCTAGAACATATAACAATTGTTGGAATGTATAGACCACAAACGTCAAGTGCTGATAACATAGAGGAATTCATACATTTCTTGCATGAAACACAGGATGGAAGAATAATAGTGGCTGAAGACTTACATTTACCAGAAATAGACTGAAATAATTTAGATTCAACAACTTTAGTAAGGAAATTATTTAGATTATATGTTCAGAATTCCTTCACAATATAAAAAAGACTACCAGGGAATAGAAGATATTAGATAGCATCCGTGTTCCTAAAAAAATACTTTTACTTCATGTCAAGTTTTACCACCATTGACGTGTAGTGATCATGGGGTTATAAAGGTTAATTTGTTGCTAGATAATTCTGCCAAACTAATGGAAGTGATGCATTCAGTGGAGAAACTGCAGATGAAATGTGCAAAGTTTTGAAAGAGAAATTGTTAGAATGCAAAAAAAATAATAATAAAAATTTTAATATCAGGATCTAGGCACAAAATGTCAGGAGAATATATTTCCATAAGAGCAAGATACTTGGTTAAGGTGAGAGATAAAAACATATAAGAAATGGAAAAGAGGTTGAATTACAACTTTGAAAATTCAAAATAAATAAGCTAGAAAGACAAGTTAAACATAGTGTTAGACAAGATCAAGAAAAAACTGAAGAAAATGTATATAAAGATTTTGAGCATAATAGGAAACCATTTTATAGATGCATAAAATGTGGTAGGAGCAAAGACATACAAATTGATAAACTGTGTAGATTCTAAAAATTATTCTCAGGCACAACAGTTTATTCCTATATTTGTAAAATCTTATGCAAAGCATTTTGGCTATACAAAGAGGGTGATAAATTGTTCTACTGACATCCAGGTAACCTCAGATACTGAACTAAAATTAAATTATATTGAAAAAGAACTATGCAAACTGGATCCAAACAAAGCAGAGGAAGAAGATAGAATTAATAATAATGACCTGAGAGCACTTTGGCATGAACTTATAGTACCATTATATCTGCTATTTACTATGTCATATAAATGTGGGGAGATTCCTCAAGATTGGAGACATGCACTTATTAAATATGTTTTTAAGGAAAAGGAGAGTAGGGGCAAACTCAGAGTCTCAGTGACCCATGAGCTTATTTTCATATTGTGGAAAATAATACAGAAGGTCATATTAGATATGTTATTGTTAGAATTAGAAAGGTTGGGACTTGAAACCATATATCAGCATGCATATGTTAAAAATTGATCTATTACCACCTGTAACACAATGTTCTATAACAATAAAATAACATCTATGAATGAAAAATTGTGCTGTGATATACTTTATATAGATTTAACTTCAGTATCTGATAGAGTCATACAGAAAACTGATAAAAATGAGAACAAATAGGTATTGATGTCCTCTTGATAAAACAGAAAGGCTTACAGATAGGACATGGTAAGTATCATACAGAACTGGTCAGCTGAAATTCAAGGTTACAGTCAGGGTGTCTCACAAGGATCTGTCCTAGTCCCATACTTGTTTAGATTGTATATTCCAAATCTGTGTTTTTCATCTGAGGTGTTCTACAGTCTGTATGCAGATGACCTGAAAATGGCTAAAATGATTAAATGTGTTATGATATGGTCTATATCACAACGTCGAAGATGCATTACTTCAAATGCGTCTTCACTGAACCCATAAAAACAAAAACTGAAAACAGCAAAACTACATATGAGTGATTTCTTTCCCTGGGAAAGAAATTGCTTGTCCAAAAAAAAAAAATATCACTACACACAAAACAAAGTGGGGGCTTTGCCACAACACCACCCAACATGGGGTTATGCCCCCCACACTCCCATAACTAAATATACCAACTCCAAGATCACACTACAGTTTACACAAAACAGCAAACTACCAAAGGTGGGCAATGATTTCTTTCCCCAGGGAAAGAAATTGCTCATATGCCCCTTCGCTGTTTTCAGTTTTTGTTATTTTAAAGTTCGGCAAAGACATATTCGAAATTATGCGTCTTCGAAGATCTAATAGGAACCCGTTATGATAGGGCATGTCTGCAAAAGAACTTGACAAAATTGACCATCTGGACACAGAAAAATAATATGTTGATAAATACATAATAAACTAAGCATATGAGATTTGGGAGACATAAAATGAAAGGTAAATATTTAACACAGCACACAATGATTGAAACTGTACGTTGATTTAAGTGCTTCTAATTATATCAACCAATTGGGTAATGAGAGTAATAGAACTACAATTTGTATAAAAAGACTTATAAAGCCTACAAAATCAGAAATGATGAAGTTATTGCTTGCTATTTACAAATTTTTGTATGGAATAACAATATAGATCTCTTATAACAAAATAAACATGAGCAAAATGTAAAGAGTGCAGCAGAAATATACTGAAGCATCCATGGATGTAAACATTTAAGTTACTAAAAATGACTAAAATATCTGAACTTGTACAGCATCTCATATAGATATTTAAGAGGAGACCTTATTCAGGTATAAAGGCCATTTAGAGACAACTACCTCTGGGAATGTTTGGGGTTATCAAAAAGTAGTAGAGAATCATCAGACAACCCAAGTAGAAGATTCTATGTGAAAAAGGAGTCTACTAATTGGCTCTCTGAGAGAACAGCCGATGCATGGAATAGACTACCAAATTACATTAAAGAAAGCACCAGTTTAGGTATTTTTAAGAACAGCCTGGACACATTATGGGAACAATTGTTTTTGTATATATTGGCAGGCTAGAAGAGCATTATTGTTCATGCCTGAAACATTTGTATGTTTGTTTGTATGTATGCTAACAACAAAAACTCACATACTTCCTGACTCATTGGATTTCATTAATCAAAATAAATTATACCAAATCATTCTTTATCAAACCAGTGGTAATAATACACTTGATAATAAAGCAACACAATTTGTCATTCATATCACCTTATATTTCTCCCATGCCTATTTTATACTGACCATGAAGACATCATATTTAACACTAGAAATGATATTTAAAAACTGGAAATATCATCTCATTTCCATATAATGCTGTAACTAGCAAGACAGAAATAAACAAACTCCTTACATCAGCAGACTTCTTGAATTGCTTGGTTTGCTCTTAAATAATTTCATGATATTATTTAACAAAGCAATCTAAAATGATAACCAAAGAAATATGCACATAACCATTATATCACTGCAAATTTAAACCAATAAAACATGTAACATGAAAAGATCTTATGCCACTTAATGAGATAATTTCAACAAAGTCAGAAGCTGTAAAGGCAGTTAAACTAAATTAAAACAGACAACATTAAACTGATTAAGTCAAGCAGACTGGACCTTGCATTTATACCAGCATAGAGTCACACCAAGGTGTTCTTTAATTATGTAGGAAAACTCAAAGAAAAAATAATGAAAGTAGCAAATTAGTGATTAATAATGAAAAAATGACATTTAACAACAATTACAGATTAATTCTGTGACAGTGTAAAAATCTTGGAACTGACTGCCCAGTAGAAAAATTAAGAATACTAGCTTCATGGGGCTCATATGCATTCAGGGCAATTTCTTATATAACTTAAGGAACAATCTAGTAAAACCCATATGCATTCTTTTTAATTAAGCCATTGCAAACAGACATTTTCTAGAAATCTATAAGCATTATATTTTTCCACATATATAACAGAAGTACTCAAGTATAAAATAACATTATGTAACTATTAATTTCATGGAGTGGGTAATATGTTAACTGAAAGAAACTCATTACACTAACAGAATCAGAAAAATGTGGTCTTACTAAAGGAAATATTCAGTTCTTAATTTAAATACATTTTTTGAAGAGGTAAATTTGCAATGGAAGAGGAATTGGTCACACATATCTCATACCTGGATCTTGCAAAAGTATTTGAAACTGTCCTGTGTAAGAACAATATAGACTCATTCAATTCAATATGAACAGCTATGTAATTCAGTAGGTAGAAAATATAGGTAAGGGATGTGTGGCCAAGATGGCTTACTGAGAGCAGCAACTAGTGAAACTATGACTGAAAACTTTTTTTCTGACAGAAAATGTAATAAAAAATATGAATTTGGAGATATGTGATAGCTATTTATATTCAGTAATAGTAAGCGCAAAGATTTATAGTTTGAAATTCTTCAAACGCTGTAATTTTTCTGTCAGAATGTCATCTGTTTGGTTAAGGAAGAACAGAATACAACATGAGCGACTCAAAACTTGGTACTCAGTATTCTTCTGTTAAAAATATATATCCAGTCATTAATATATAGAACATAGTATATATTAATAAAACGGATAAACTGAATACTAAAGTAGAAAGCTTTAAAGAAGAATGCAGAAAGAAGATGGGTCATTTCAAAACTATAATGAAACAACTAAGTGTATAAATAAGCAGGATAAAAGAAGATTTAAATGACCATGAAGGGAGAATAACTGAAGGCAATTCTCAAACTGAATTCCTTTTAAGAATAAATAACTGGCTTATAGATAGCTTGATAATTTAGAAAACAGACTTGAGATGAAACAATATCAGAATATATGGCATACCTGAAAAATATGATACAGACAGCATAATAAACATTTTAACAACCTGTCTGCATAAAACATTGAACTTACCTGAAATGTTATCTTTAGGGATAGAAAGGGTTCATAGATCTTTGACAATGCCCTCAAAAAAAAAAAGGAAAACTCACCTGCACATTCAATAATAATTAAGCTTATATCTTGCATGGAAGCAAGGTCAAATATTAAAAGCAGCATGGTCTCACCCACCTATTAAAATAGGTGAGAATGTAATCGGGTTTGGCAATGACTATTCAAGTAAAGTAATGAATAAAAGGAAAACCTGCTTGCTACTGATTAAGTCAAAAAGAATAATATTAAAACTACTTTATTGTTTCCTGTAAAAATTAAATTATTTCTTACCGAAGGAATCAAAATATTAGACACAGTGGAAGAGGTAACTACATTTGTTAATAAAAATGAAATCATCAACTATACTGAAGACATAGACCAAATGATTTTATCCCCCAGAAGACAGGCTGAGCTGAATTAATGGAAATCTGCTTCTGAAGTTAAAAAAGCTTATAAACAAGTGACTTTTATTTTCTGACTACAATAACTTTGTCTTTTGAAACAATAGATTTGCCCTTTCATTAAAGGGTTTGATTGAGACTTTAGACTTAAGTATGTATATATGTTTTAAACGTAAGCATTCTGCATGATAGAGAGTACAAATATTTAGCATTACTGTACTTTTGTAAAATTCTTAAATTTATTTCATTCAACTAAACTTATAAATGCATTCCTAAATGTTAATTATATATTTATATTATTGGAATAACATTAAACTATAATTCATAGAATTATCCACCATTGATACTACACAAAGGAATATTTATTGTTTCAGGCAGGGGATGGGTCACCTCGAATGTATTCACATATTTAGAAACTGTATTAAGACCTATAGTTGACTCCATCCCCACCATCCTTAAAGACACGTATCATTTATTGGATGAAGTTCAACGTAGAATATACAAATGTACTGGATGGTTGCATTCTGATAACTCTAGATGTTAAAAACCTCTTTACCAGCATACCAAACGAAGATGGTTTACAAGCCATGAGGGAAATGTTAAACTTGGATACAGATTTTGATACAGATGAACAAATTTTGTTGTCTTATCTTTTACAAACGGTTCTTGAAAATAATGTATTTATGTTCAAAGACAAGTACTATCTAGTGGTTTTAACTGGGAGAAAAACAACTTATTTAACAATGCAAGGTATAAAAATAACATCAGAATGTATAGAAGATTTGTAGATGACATTCTGATTTTATGGGAAGGTACTTTGAATGAATTTAATGAATTTTTAATATACCTAGAATCCACCACCAAGTTTTTAAAATTTACTATGGAGTGGTCATATACCCAGGTTAGTTTTTTAGATATTAACATCATCATTAATGGAAACCAGATAGAAACTAATTTATACAGGAAGTCCTTCTACATTACAACAGCATGCACCCTAGACATGTGTTTCCAGGCATAATTAAAAGTCAATATATTAGGATAAAGAGATTATGTGGTAACAAAAAAGTGTTAATGAAAGAGGCAGATAACATGGAGAAGTTATTTTTGGAAATAGGATATAACAGCAAATTAGTGCAAGGTATAAGAAATGAAATTCTTTCAACACATGATCTTGCAGTTGAGCCAGTACAGAGTAATAGGACAATGTTCAGAAAACAGAAAGTGAGTAAAGGTGCAGCATCAAGTGGAAACAATAGAATAGCATACATAATGCAATACACAAATGATAGCTTTGATTTAAGGAATATAATTCCACAAAATTGGAAGATCTTGATTACAGATGAAGCCATTAGAAATATAGTAGGAGAGCAACCCAAGTCTGTATACAAAAATTCACCTAATTTAAAACAGTTATTATGTTTTAAAGAAAGTAAGGTTACGATACCTAAACAGATACAACTCAAGACTGTAGGTACTTTTCCATGTACAAGATGTAGTATGTGTCGGCACATTAGTGATATACAAACATATAAACACCCCAAAATGAACATCACGTTCAAACCTAAATGTTATGCAAGCTGCAACTCTACAAATTTGATATATTTAAATTTAAACAGAGGATATACAATCATATTTATGAGATAAAGAAAAATAATGAAAAGAACGCCCTGGCTAAACACATAAATGAGTTTAGAGAACACAGCTTCAGATTTAGAGTATTGCAGCTGGTAGGTCTCAATAAAAGATGGGGTGACAATATGAACACTTTAGCAAACATCGAATTATCATGGATTTTAAGATTAGGGGCTCACATACATCCAGGCTTGAATCAAAGTATTTGCATTAAACCAATATTAGACAGAAGGATATATAAGTAATGATGCTGGTAATATATATATATTTTTTTTCACTTTTACTCATATAAAAAGACCAAAGGTGTTATGTAGATTTGCTATTTAATAGAAAATAATGCATTTACACATGAAGACTATATTTATCTGATAGTATGCTGGCATTTTGCAAACATATTACATATTACACTTTACAATAATGTTTTATATATATATTTTTCATATTTACATAGTTGATCTGATTAATTTATATTTTCATAGTTATATGTTGAATATCTATGTATTTATTAATTAATTAATATAGAGATGCAATATTATTTATATGTATATTTTAAAGATTAATATTTATAGATATTATGATATCTTTGGATTTTATTTTATTTAATTTTACATATATATATATATATATATATATTTATAAAATTAATATATATAGTAATGGTTACGTGCAATAAATATAGAACTATATATTTACCAAGTATAAAATATATATATATAATTTTAAAGATTTTTAGACTATAAATTACATAGAAATATATATTTTAGGTGAAAGTTAAACAGTATGTAGAAGTCTGTAAGTTTTTTTATATATACTTTTTACATAAGCATCAAGGAAATTCAACATATACTAGATGATGATGGAAATTTGAAGTTTGTCGTTTCCTGGGTGTTGAATCCATCAGTGTTTTTTATATCATATATCTTTTCAGTTTGTTTATACATATAATTCATAGAAATGAAAACTTTAAGCTCATATAAGATAATCATTTTATTTGTTTTTATTCAGTATGTACATCACAGGGTTAAATGAGTACCAGGTCTATGCGTTATGTGCTAAAGAGTTAGCAAGTGTGTTTTGTTTGCTCTTTTATAACACATTCCTTTCCCATGTCACATTTGAAGCAATTAGCATTTAAAAACAAGCTTGAGATAAAAAGAATGCCTTACTTATATAAAACTTCTTGATTCTTAGCTGCTTTGTTTTTTGCCTGCTTCTCAAGCTGTTTTGATGAAAATCCAGGTCTCAGAAGAGTTCAAAGTTCAGCTCTGATATTTTTGAAAGCAGGAAGTGAATGAATCACTGCTGCAATGATGAGTGGAAGAGAAATTAACTTCTTGTCAAATGTATATGTGGGAAATATGTCCAAATATTTAACTTTAAAACAATACATATTTAAAAGGGAAGGACTGGAAACAGAAGAGTTAACAGAATATTATACATTGTACTATCTCCAATATATGGTTTACTTGTACTTTACTGAATGTTAATAGTTTATGCTGCAGAGTTATTAACCAAATATATATATATATATATATATATATATATATATATGTATATAAGGAATACATCAAATATTTGTTACTGATAAAGATAGTTTAGAGGAATTAAAAAAGATAAGGAGATTAGCAGCTGAGCTGCTGTATGTAATGAATTGTCATTTTCACATGTTGTAATTAAACACTAATGTCAGAATTTGAAACCCAGGCCAAAACATTAGTACATAATAACTAAAGACATACCATTGCAATGTTATATAGACAAGAATGAATTTATTTATATTTAAGATTGCTTATAATATTATAAATAATAAAAAGTAAGCATCTTTTGAATAATATGTAAATGCACAAAGGAAGAAAAATATTTTATGCAATTTTAATAAAAGAGTAATATTGGTAAGCTAATATTTTATGTAATATTTTAGTAAAATAAAAATATTAGTAAGTTAAGCAATATTTGCATATGCTGCAATTTCTAAAAATGTTGCCTCATGACTGCATTGAAAGGAAGTGAGAACTGGTAATTAAATAGCTCTTTGAATGGGGATTTTAGAAATGCAGGTTATACAAAACAAGGTAGAACATCAGTAGACAAATAAGACAGAAATTTTATAAGTGAATAGTAAATGTCATATAAGGAAGAAATGCATTAAAATTATGCACACATGGCAGAGCAATAAAAGTAATAATGCTCATATACTTTTTGCAGAAAGTTACATAAAAAGATATTCAAGGAGATCCTGAAAAATGAAATATAAATTATGGCTACATAAACTCTGAAGCATTTTACATATTGTACACTAATGGAGTTATTAAGGTTACCAGAACTAACTTGTTTTACAAGTCAGAGCTGAAATTGGTGTGCTTTACTGCTGAGTCACTTCTTTCACTTCTGTTAGAAAGTAGAATGGATTTACCATGGAGTTTGAGACTGGGACTGGAAAACTTGGTTTGAAATTAGCACCAGGAAACATTTAAATGTACTATAGGCTTCAAATGTTTTTTGATTATGTCAAACAGAAAGATAATTCCTTCAAACCTATTAATGTATATGTTTTTATGAATTAATTTAATGAGTTAAAGGAATTGTAGTTGTTTTCATATTTATCATATTAAGGGTAATACAGATTTAAGGCATAGTCACTTATACTTTTAAAACTAATTTAGAGGTTTTGTCAGAATTATTAAATATGTGTATATTTCCCAGCATGATAAATGCACATATGCATTAATTTTCTTATTTTATAATAGTTGTGTAAGCCTAGATTCTTTGTCATCTTCAAAGTTTTGCAGATAACTTTATCTTTTCATTCTCACTCTATTTTACATTTACATTTAATTATTTAAATATAACAAGATTTAATGAACTAATAGTTTAGAAATACTTAATAGATAATTATACTAACATTATATATATATATATATATATATATATATATATATATATATATATATATATATATATATATATATGTATGTATTTATAGGGATTCACTTCAGATGATCAAAGTTTCAATACTTCGAATTTCATATGGCCAAGACTATTTGATCAAAGTTTCAAAACTTTGAACACCTAAAATAAAAATAAAAACAAAACAAAAAACATTTTCTTGGATTTTTTTGCACCCCCCACACCCCTGCTATTTAAATATACCAACTCTGAAATCGCACTACAGCAAGGAAAAGGGAAACTTTCCTGTTCTGTGTTGTATGGAGATCTCTGTTCAGAATATTCAAAGTTTTAAAACTTTGATCATATTGTCTCTGTAATATGAAATTCAAAGTTTTAACACTTCTATCATCTAAAATATATATATATATATATATATATATATATATATATATGTATACACACACACACACACACACACACACACACACACACACATCACATTTGCCAGATTATTTACTATTCAAAGTTAATTGAGGTGGATTATTAATCTTTTATGTTACAATGAGAAAAATAGTTTAAATGGAAAAATATATAATGAATGTGGCAGTCCTTTTAACTTATATATAACATTATATCAACTGCTTTATCGAATGATTAATTATTAATTTACTAATTGATTAATTGTTAATTGATTCATAATTATTAATTAAATAATTTATCAATAACTCAGGAAGCTTTAACAGCCACTGAAACATAGCTTCACAACACAACTCATGCTCAACCCCCCAAAAAACAAACTACTACTTTTCCCCCAATCCCTCTCTTGTAAAAAAATAATTTAAAGTCTTCTCTCTTGATAATACAACCATTAAAGTCACTTCTTATAGAAAATTATTAGGGGTAAGAATAGATGACAAGCTTACAATTGACCTGTGTATACAAAATTGCATAAGAAACTCATAAAAACTAGAAATGCTTTACAAGAGTCAAAAACACTCTCACCGACACAACTAAAACAACACTTACCGCTACTTATCTCCTCTCCACACTTCTTTATGGTGCTGCCATCCTTACTACCTTCCATTCTTCACAAAAATTAAAACTTGAACAATGCTATACAAAATTGCTAAATCTGCAGCAAATACCCCTTTCAGAACCCTCAGCTGTATAGCACTACAAGCCTAAATTGGTTAGAACTGCCTTATCAACTAATATATACACAGCTTTTTACCACCTATAAAATTATCCAGCATCCATTTGCCTGTCCAGCACTAAAAAACATTCTAGACAGCTATGTTCCCAGTCAGTCATTGCAATCCATTCACCAAAACCTACTGTATGTCTACAAACCTATCAAACTGCTAGGCATTGTCTGCACTTGTACAAGGTTGCTAAGATCTGGAACTCCTTACCTGTATCCATCAGGTCAAAAACCTCCCTCCCATTTTTTCAAAATCACTCTGAAAGACTTCTTAGCTAAAATCTGGCTTTGTTCTTGCTTAAAACCAGGATAAACTATATCCCTAAATGTCAACAAGTACTTTTTTATTCCTTATACCTCCTTACTCTCTCTTCTTCACTTACTTCCTTAATTCTATCAAATTCATTTCCTTGACTTCCTCTCTAAATATACCATTAGCCTGTTTTTCTCTCAATTCATATTGCAATTCCTGTTTTTATTAGACTAGCTTATGTTTAATTACTCTATGAACTGTCTAAAAATTCTATAAATATTAAATGATTGTCATATAACCTATATCAATTCTTAACCAATGTTTTATATTATCACTAATTTGTTGTAATTATTTAAACTGTAGATGATATTGTTTTATTTTTTAATATTGTAAAATTATTTTTTTTAAATGTTTTGTAATAATTTGGAGCTTTTCTCTTTGGGCCTCCACTGAAAATGGACTTCTACCTAGTCTGAATTTGCCAGTAATCAGACGTCAATAAAAAAATAAATAATAAAGTATTTGTAAGTCAAATTAGCTTTTGAATAGCTCAATCACATTTTGGCATTTAGTTGGCAGAAACATAGTTGAGTAGCTTGTATATTTGCTAGTCATACTGGGAATTTTGGTATCCATGGACGGTTGTATTTAGTTAGTAATATATACAGATGTGTGTGTGTGTGTGTGTGTGTGTGTGTGTGTGTGTGTGTGTGTGTGTGTATATATATATATATATATATATATATATATATATATATACACATACATATATATGGATTCACTTTATAATGTCAAAATACTGAAATTTCAGATTTCAGTATCTCAAGACTATAAAGCCAAACATTCACAATATCAAAACCCCAAAAATGCAAAATTCAAAATTGTGACTTTTAAATACATCCTCCACCACACAAACATACATACACACTCCTCCCCACACTACAACAAACCAACAAAATATGCACAAACACAACGACACAAATACACACACCTACCCTACATATAAGAAAGGGGGCAAGCCCCCCTGCACCCCCATGTGGGGGACTGCTCTCCCCACACCCCTGCTACTTATATATACTAACTCCAAGGTCACACTAAAAAGACAAAGACACTAAACCCATCACTACATACTCTATATTCCCCTTGCACAAACACATACCACATATATACAAATACCACCAATCTCAACACTTACACACTCACACTCTTACCTGCCTACCCTAACCTACACCTAAAACGTCCTAACACACTCACATACACTCAAATCCCTACCCAAAACCCTTCAAAAAACAGCACTTACCTGAATCTCCTCATGTAGCCACACAACGGCAGGCAAACTTCATACCACAGCACACCACACCTTACAAACACAGCAAATCCCACATATAGAGCCACCACAATTGCAAATTTAACAATTCAAATTTGATCAAGTGCAGTTTTGCTCAACTGCACTTTCGGCATTTTGTCTTGAGATACTGAAATTCGAGATTTCAGTATTTCGAGATAGTAAAGTGGTTTGGTATATATATATATATATATATATATATATATATATATATATATATATATATATATATGTAGTTACAGTTGTTTATTTGTTCCTGTTCTTATTGCTTAGGGGTTTTAATAGTTTAGTGTGTATAAAAGAAAAATCCAAAAGAATACAGGAAGTAAGATAGCATCAGAGGTACACATTATAGTTTTATATACAACATCAATTTGGTGGTTAGATGTATCATATTTCCCAGTAAACAAATCTATCTCAGTTATACAGTATGGATAGCTTTAATTTAATGTCTATTAATGTAAATGGATTAAAAAATTAGCAAACACAGGAACTCATTAATGAAGTATTTAAAATTAAATAAAGGGGGCACTATTTTTTTACAAGAGACCCATTTGGTAGATAAAAATAAACAATACCTAAATAATATAGGCTATGAAGTGTCATTTGCATCTTTTAATAAAAAAGGAGAGAAACAGCTACACTATGGAAAAAATCTACTTTAATGCCTAGGGTCATGGAATCTATTAACAATCCTAAATTAACGTACACATTTGTAGCAATTCAATATAATAGCAAACTCTACACTAGCTAATTTTTACTGGATTGGATTCCTAGAATAGCTGCAAAAGTGGCTAAAAATCACTTAACTTTACTAAAAAAAATCATTGGAAGGGTAGTTTTACTTCAGCTGGAGCTTTTAACTATATATCTAGTATGGAAGATACAAGTGGGCAGAAGAAAGCTAAAATTCTAGCATCAAGTGATATACATAAAGCAAGATTTGAACAGATTAGATACTACTAAAATCATTAAAAAACTAATGTCAAAATATCAAACATTTTAACAAAAGTTGAGATAGCTCTAGAAAAATTAAAATTGCAAAGTTATGCAATGACTTCAGAAATCGTCACAGATTAGCTAGTACAAGCAAGATGTTAAGCAAAAAGCACAAATCAATAATATTTTACATTCTCACATTAATAAGCTTGCTTCAGATATAGAGGAAATGCTTGATATTTAAAAAAAATCCATGGTGATCTTAATAAATATATCAATAACAAATCTGGTGTTTGCAAAGTATTTACAGAAGAATGTTGCTAATAAACTTTATGACTAGCAAATTTCACTGTGGAATATACATTTCATTCTAACTGAAATTAATGATGATTAAGGAAAAAAACAAGTAAAATGACAAAGCTTCAAGGTTTGATGGTTTACGTATGGAATTATATCATCTGCTTCTGTTAAATGTTTTAAAATTACTGAGTGAAGCTTGCAGGATAATCCAGAGTATTATTGCTGCCTCATGGAAATTTTCATAATCTTACCTATACTACAACAAGGAATCAATAAAAAGTTAGTTTTGTCTTATAGACTTATTTCATTATTAAATGTAGATTATAAAACATTTACTTCCATTTTTTACCATAAGATTAAGAGATATAGTAGATTAATTAATAACAATCAAAGATCAAGTAGGATTTATACTTAACGGACCCACTTATTTATGTTATTTATTTATTTATTTACAGTTTGTTTTCCAGGATAGTCCATTGGGCTACAAGGAGCCCATTTTCAATGGACCCCTGGGGAGAAAAGCTCCAGAAAAATAGAAATACATCGTACAGAAAGAGCACAAACCAATAATATACATTCCAATTAAATCTTAAATTCATATTTTGTATAGTACAAACCCATACTGCACAATTCAAACAGATGTTACATAATACAGAAATAAAATATTTTTATTAGGAAAATTACATCAGGTTAATTCAGTAAGTAGTAGGTTTTTTTTAGGGAATTACAATGAGGTAATGATGTAAAACATTAGGAGGTAGTGACAGGCAACAAAGTTTGGAAAGTTAGGAAGAAAGTGTGATAGAATTAGGTTGGATGAGAGTAAGAGCATTTCCATTGTGAAGTAATGTGTGAGTGCAGTGAGGTTTTAAACAAGGAGAGACTGATGGCAGTGCAGATGGGAGAAGGGAGAGAGTTCCAGAGGCATGCAAAAGAGAAGGGCAGCAACTGATTCCCAGCAGGATGTGTTGGTTTATGCACTTTAATTAGGTTTTGGGAATTGGATCTTAGGAGTCTATCTGGTTTATGCATTTTAAAGGTATTTGCTAGGGAGGGGCAGAGAGATGGGTTATGAATGAGTTTGTGTGCTTGGATGAGCTGGGTATATGTGAGGAAGTTTGGTAATTCTAGCCAACTTCTTTGGTGAAGGGAATTACAGTGGTGAAAAGAGGCTCTATGACCTGCTGCAAATTTGGATATTTTGTTATAACAAGATGAGTTTTGTTTTGAGGGAAGACTGTAGGCTGGTTAAGATAGATGCACCATATAAAAGGGATGGGATGAGGTATGTATTAGCTAATATAATCCTGGTGGTGGGAAAGATAAAGCGACTGTGGTGGTAAAGCATACTTAGTTTTTTATGGTTTTATTTGATATTTGCTTGTAGATGCTTAGCAAATTTTAGTTGATTGTCAATGATAATTCATAGTAATTTTGTGTCAGAGACTAGTTCTAGGGGGGTTTTATTATTGCTGGTATTTATGAAGGATTGTTTGTCTAGGGAAGAGGTTTTGGATGCATTGAATAACATAAGTTTTGTTTTGCTTGCATTAAGGGCTAGATGGTTATTGAGTATCCACTGTTCAGTGGAAGGGAAGGTGGCTTATGTTAGACTGTTTACAGTTAAGTTGGAAAGGGAGGAAGGATTATAGTAGACTCATTGGCATATTGGATGAAACTGGAGTTAGGAATGGCTTGGAAGAAATCATTTATGAATATGTTGAATAGTAGGGTACCTAGAATGGAACCTTGGGGGATGCCTGTGGATGTATTAAGGAAGGGTGAGGTAGCTGTTTTTCCATTTAACTGTTTGTTGCCTGTTTGTGAGATAGCTTGAGAACCACTGGGTAGAGGAAGGGGATAGGTTAAGTTTAATGAGTTTGGTAAGAAGGAGGTTGTGGGAAATGGTGTCAAATGCCTTAGAGAAGTTGAGGAAAAGAGTGGATACAATGTGTCCACGGTCGCAGGCTTTGTTGATTGTTTCTGGGAAGAAGAGGAGGGCAGTGGAGGTACTATGACCTGGTCTAAAGCCATGTTGTGTAGGGGTAAGAAGCTGATTATTGATGAAGTAGGGTAAGAGTTGTTGGTGTACATACTTTTCAAGTAGCTTAGAAATAGGGGATAGGATGGCAATAGGGTGAAAATTTGGGATGTCATTATTATTGCCACCTTGATGGAGAGGAATAATAAAGGCCTTCTTCCAGAGCTGGGGGACCTGGCTTTCTGAGTTAGACCGATTAATTAGTATGCTGATAGGGAGAGCAATGGCGTCTGCAGCTACTTTAAGGAAGTAGGAGGGAATTTCATCAAGGGCATTAGAACCAGGTTTTAATTTTATGATAATATTAAAAGGGTAATAATCTTAGATTTAGCAGATGGAGTGAACAAAAAATGGGCTCTAACTGGTTTAGATATTGAAAGGGCTTTTGAGTCTGTGGACTGGAACTATTTATTTAAAACATTGAAAACATTTGCATTTCCAGAACAATTTAATGGAATATTAAAAAAAATGTATAAAAAGCATATGCTAAAATTGGGTCTTACATTTCTCAAGGACTTACTTTAAGTAAAGGTACAAAAAGGATGTCCCTTGCCTCGTCTACTATGTGCATTAGTCAAAAGGCTGTCCCTTGTCTCTTCTACTATTTGCATTAGTCATTGAACCCTAAGCTAACAGTATAAGAAGCAATGCTAAAATTGATGTTTTTTCAATTAGTGATAGTCAACCGGAAATGCAGCTTGTACTAATTATAGGAGATCTAAACAACTCAACTGAAGAAATAGATGAGGAAACTGGAAAGTTTCAAGAAGTATCATTACTGAAATTTAATAATAATAATAATAATAATAATAATAATAATAATAAAACTAAAACATTTGTGATGAATCAACTACTAGATAGTAAGTTAAAGGATAAATATAAATATAACAGAGAAGGGCAAAGATTAAAATATTTATGAATAAAAATTTATCAAGAATTGAGTAAAATTATTACTCATGATCACTACTTATTAAAAAAACGGAATGAGTGTTTTTTTTTTTTTTTTGCTTTTGAAGATAGGTTATTTCTTTAAGTTAATAAGACAAAGCACCATACAACAGCTAAAGGCAGTCCTTGGATAAAATGTGAAAACTGAATAAAAGCCTGGAAAAACCACCACAATGAGAATCACTTCCTCCTTTAATAGAAACAAACAAACAGGTAAACGAATAAAATCCAAGAGCTCTAGTAAAAGATGAGCGCTTTCAGCTCTTCAGCCTTCATCAGATCTAAAAATGAGCTCTATTCACTAGTTTAAAAACATAGTCCCATCCAATCAGATGTTTGTCATTTAGTGACATCATACTGAGTAGGTGTAACACACTTTTTAACAACTTAAAGCTATACCGCTAACTGCAAAAACCAGGCCTTCCTAACATTAAAATAAAGTCATGAAGAAAACTTTCAGAAAATTTTGAAGCATCTGTTTTTAAGCAGAGGCTTCAGTGGTACTATATTGTTTATACCTGGATGCCTGTCGACTCTAAGATTTATTATCCACTCAGTTTCTTGTATTTCTGTAAGATTTTTAAGGTCACCTCCACGAAAATTGGGTACAATGTGATCCAAGACCATAAAAGTAAATGAGTGTGTGGGAAACTGTATAACGTGAGTGGCTAATGCATTGTTAGTATCAGCTTTAGTGATATCTCGCAGATGTTGCATAATCCTAGCTTTAAACAACTGGTTAGTTTTACCTACATAGAAAGCTGCACATTTCTTGCAGCTAGCTAGATAAACTAAATCTCGGGAAAGGCAGGTAGCATACCCATTAAAATGGAAGTCTTGGCCAGAAATAGGATGTAAGAAGCAGTGCCTGGTGTTTATATTAGGGCAAGTTTTGCATTTGCCACATCTATATGTACCTTTCTTAGATGTCTGGAATCCAATTCTGTTTGAAACTCCATCTTTGAAGCATAGCATCCTTTTTAAGTTCTTTTTGTTCTTGTAAGTAAAATGTGGTTTCTCTCCTATTATCTCTTTAATTTTTTCATTCTCTGTCAAGACTGGCTAGTACTTGCGTATGGTGTCACATGCTAGTCAAGAGTCAGAACTATAGGTCAGCAGACAATTTAGAGTCTTATTGAGATCCGCTGTCTCTCTTGAATTCTTTTTGTTTGCCTCATCACAACTTTTTTCCTGAACGAAGGACATCCATTTGTTTTCCTAATATTCTCCAGCTTATCTGCTCTCATAACAATTTCTCATTCCAAATAGCCTCTATCCTGTAAGAAGCCCTGTATCTGCTCAGTTTCTTGTGTTAAATCATGATCTCTTGTACAGAGCCTAGAAGTTCTAATGATCTGATTTTCTAGGATATTTTTGAAAATGTGATGAGGGTGCATGCTATTTCTATGTAGGTAATGGTTCTGCCATATCTCTTTGTGATAAATGCAGGTGTTTATACCTAAGTCCACATCATAGGTGAGTTGTACATCCAAGAAATCAATTTCTTTACTTGAATAATTAAGAGTGACCGTAAGGAAATCAGTAGTCCCATTAAAATATTCTTGAAAATCAAGTAAATCTTGGACACTGCCATCCCACAAAATAAACACATCATCCACAAAACAACCATAGCATTTTAGTTTATGCAACCAAGGATTTAATTCATCTAGGACTTTGGTCTTCTCCCATTGGGCTAATACAAGATTTGAGAAACTGTTAGCACATGGGGTACCCATCGCTACTCCCCAAGTCTGTAAATAGTAAGCACTGCCATATGTGAAAATGTTAGATTCAAGTATTAATCTCAGTAGTTCACAGATAAGATCATGCTTAGCATTCAAGTCTGTTACGAACGTCCTGATGGCCTCTATCCCATATTGATTAGGGATAACAGTGAAGAGGTTGCAAACATCCATAGTTACAAAGAGTAAATCTTTGGGAATTCCTTCAGCTTCTAGTGAACAATGCAAACATTCTAAAAAATCACCTGTATCCCTCAAGACCTTCTCGGCCTGTTTGACATAGTGTTTTAAGGAATATTTTACATAAACAGATAGAGATTCTGTCACCTAGTTTTGTTCTGCGACAATCGGGCATAGAGGGGGATTGTGCAGGTCTTTATGTATCTTGGGTAGACCGCTGATGGTGGGAATAGTAGGATATTCCACCTTGAAAAAGTCAAACAGTTCCTGACTCAATAGCCCTTGTAACAGAAGTGTTTCCAAAATATCAGTCACTTTATTGATGATGGAGTTTAATTCACTTTTGGTAA
Organism: Protopterus annectens; assembly: GCF_019279795.1. Taxonomy (NCBI): domain Eukaryota; kingdom Metazoa; phylum Chordata; order Ceratodontiformes; family Protopteridae; genus Protopterus; species Protopterus annectens. Next base: position 1,274,443,668 of record NC_056745.1, read on the forward strand.
GCTTAATATAGGTGAGTTAATCATTTAACATAGATTCCATTTTGGTGGCATACCATGTCGAATCCATAACGACAATGGCACCACTTTTGTCCACTGGTTTAATTACGATCACCTCATTCTCCTTAAGCTCATTTAGAAATAGTCTTTCTCCCAGCGTCATATTAGAGAAGTGTTGTTTATGACCCCCTTGACTCCTATGCTCATAAATCTCATTTTCACAAAAGCGAGCAAATAGTTCAACATTTGGTGGATTCGCTGGTACAAAGGTACTAGGTTTCTTAAAACGACAACCTTCTATTCGCTGGTTACAGCCAAAAATACTTTTTAGTGTGACATTTCTACAAAAATACCTTATGTCAAGGCTAAACTCACTTAAGTTCGAATGAATAGAAGGTACACAGCTCAGTCCTTTGTTAAGAATCCCTATCCATTCATCACTTAGTTGCAGTTGTGAAATATTAAATACTAATCTGTCGGCTTCATTATTCAGTGGAGCAGTTTTTTCCTTTTTTTTCTTTGCTCTGTGATTGAGAACTGCATTCTGGGTGCTGCCTCAGAAAAATGGTAAGTTTTGAAATATAGGTGCATGTATGACACCTTCTTTGGGTTTAACTACAAGTGCTGAGGAACAAGTAGTTGAATTATCAATATTCAAATTCACACCTTCAGGATTTTTGGAGTATTTCGCAAAGGTGTAGCACTGTCATTATCCTGGTTGTTAACAGAGCTAGTCACTTCCTGTGTGAGATTAGGATGGGAAAACCCAGAGGCTGAACTAGGTGTATGGAGGGAACAATCACAATCTGTCCTATCATCTTCTGTGTAGGCAAATCAGTCCTCGAATACATCACTTGTTTCCTCATATTCGTACCTCTGTCAACATTCATAGCTCTATTTGTAGATTTAAAATCTTCTTTAGGCCATTCAAAGATATGGCCTAGCTTAAAATCATTAGAATCACGTAATAATTTGCGAGCTTTTTGTTCCTTATTTCTTATTAAAATGATTACTATGGTGGTGCAGTGGTTAGCATTGTGGTTAGCGTTGCCACCTCACAGTAAGAGGTTGTCTGGTTCGATCTTCGGCTGGGGTGCCTTCTGTGCAGAGTCTGCATGTCCTCCCTGTGGTCATGTGGGTTTCCTCCGGGTGCTCCGGTTTCCTCCCACATCCCAAAGACATGCTGTAGGTAGATTGGGCACTCTAAATTTGCCCTAGGCATGAGTGCGTGCATGTGTATGCCTTCTGGGAAGGTTGGACACTGGGCTGGCAACTTGACACTGTAAAAACTCCACTGCCAATCATGAGCGAACAGGTGATCTGCTGTGGTGAACCCTAACCGGGAAAAAAGCCAAAAGAAGATGAAGAAGAGTATGTAGCCTTAACACCCGACAAAAATTATTAAAGAAAATGAAAACAAATGTTAACTTCATTCTTAAGGTACCCTAAAAAGCTGAAAACTGCTTATAGAAATTATATTAGACTGTTGGAGTTTGGTGGTATTAGCTTTCCTGTTGTAGACACTTATTCCATTGTGCAAATTTTAATTGTGTTATGCTTTGGCTAGACTCACCTTATATTAGTCAATGGATAACCACTCAGGAGCAAATTATATAAATTCTTATAGGTTTATCAAATGTGATAAATTAAAAGTATATAAGAATCCTTTCATTTGGTTAATAAAACTTATTTAGAAGGAAATTCATTTTAATCTTTAGACTCTTCATATATGATATCAACCCCAAAAGAGTTCAGAAATATGTTATAAAATCCCATTAATTTTAAAATAGAAATTCTTGTCATATCTTATTACATATACCTCTATAATTGTGGAAACTCAAAGCACTGTTGAAATTAATATTCTAAAAAGGAATGGGTTAGTATTATTATTTGATTTATTTTAAAAAAGAGAAAGCTAAATAATCAGAACATTTAATAAAAAAAATATTAGTATGATGAATCTGTTACTCAGCTAATATTTTCTGTTAGAAAGAAGTTACATGAATTTGTAGGTAATATGATTGAAAAGGAGCAGAACACTATCCCCCCATTATTTGAGTACATGGTTTCTGTTATTGAAGGTAAATTGATCTGCAAGTAAATTTGTTTAAGCTATATAAGTTAATTATAAATAATAATAACTTTGATACAAAGTTTTGGAATTTTTTAGATAGTAGTGGATTAAGTGACAATGATAAAAATAAAACTGTTAGGTTAGTCAAACATCTTCAAGTCTATACTAGAACATTTTTATGTGGAAATATATAAAGTCAGTGTTTGTTACCCCTTATAAAATGTTTAAGTTTAGTAAAGTGACTTCTTCGGTTTGTTGGAGATGCAGTAAAGATGCAGAAGCTGATTGGGCACATATATGTGAGAAATTAAATGTTTATTGGGAAGAGCTAAGAATTTTTTAAAGGGTTATGGTCTGATAATTGTTCTTTAACTGGACCAACAATACTAATGAATATTCCAGTTTAATTATTTGCAAAACTTAAACAACAAAAATGTTTTGGAGTTTACTTGCAGTACCTAAAAAGTATTACAAAAATTGAAAGAAAAATCTGTTCCTACATTCAAATAATTTTTAAATTTAACAGCAATGTTATGTAAAACTGAAAAAGAAGTGATTCGAATAAGGTATATAAATCTTATAAGAACTTCTATTTGCTGGGATAACCTTGAAATGTTTTGTTAATTTGATAATTATATAAGAGTACATAGATGGCTTAATGTATTTCTAACACTGTGTAACAGTTTGTGAAATTAAATTTCTTCCTTTCTGTCTATATATTGAATATATTTTAAATCAGTAAAAATCTTTTGACCAGAAGAACTAGGTAAGATGGGAACATGACAAACAAGAATAGCAGCTCACATATTTTGGAGACTGTGATGTTCCTTTCCATTATCTGAAGGCTCTGTATGGTGAATACTTTGATGTTCTTTTTTCTCATTTATATATAAATACAGGTTAAAAATATGTTTAACAAAACATGAAGATTGTAATCTGGTGGACATAACAACATCCATTATGGGAACAAAAGTACTTGAAGAATGCAAGAATAAAATCAATACTTGGTGAAAGAATAACTGTCTTAGTATCCTAATGACTAAATTTAGTATAGATAGATTTGTGAAAAAAAATGTTTAATGCACTAAAGGTAGGCAATGACACCATACATAGGAATTATTAAAGAAGCTATATATACGATTTAAGGTTTGATCAGTGTGTTGATACCAAAGTCAGAAATCCTAACTCTGTGGCAAATCTCATACTCAAAGACATCACCATGAGACTGTGAAAAGTCTTTATCTCCCTGTATCCATCACTAATGAGGCCACATTGTGCATTCTAAAAACAAGTCACCTAATACAACTCAAGAAAGAATAGAAAGTCTTAGCAAAAATAGATAGAGATAGATAAATAGATAGATAGATAGATAGATAGATAGATAGATAGATAGATAGAAAGATATAACTAACTAACTAAATAAATAAGAAAGACTGATGGATGACATTTTATACACACAACAATTTCTTAACGTACGCATTTGCTTGTCCTATAAGGCCATGTCTGACTGCACTGAGGTCAGACAAGAAAACAACAGTAACCTGTTGCTTAAGAATAACACAAATTCATTATCCAGTGACTACCAAGCATTACAATAAATTTGCACTCACAGTAAAGCTAATCACCTCAAAAAAACAACATTTCTGAGCATGTGGCAACAGAAAATTCCAGAATGTGATGATGGCAAACAAGGTCACAAAAGACCTATAGTTCACAAGCATGACACCAAATATATGACCATAGAAACACAGGACAATGGACAAAATCTACACAGATGACATTACAAATGATAATGATTATGTTATGCCAGTTTATTATTGTCAACATCTATCTGAAGTTATACTAGACCTAATTAGCTTACAGCCATAAGTGTAATTTCTGAAGTAATACTTTGAGCCTGTGAATGGTTAGTCAAGAAGATTAAAAGGATATGTAAAGCATATACAGTCATGATGTTATTGAACAGAGTACTCTCTATTACAAAACTGATAGAATAGACATTCAACAGCAATATCACCACTGCATACATTCCACTTAGTACTTAATATCTTTAGATCACTTACTGATTATGATTGTATTTTGGTGTCTTTGGTTATTTAAAATACCAATAAGAATCATAGTGACACAGTTTTTCTAAGTCCTTGTAGACCTCATCAGCATGCTATACCTTTCAACTGTTTAGATTTTTGCTGAATGTATAGATTCATGCCTTCGAGTTTTGGTCTATTACTCCCAGAATTTGTATTTTTTTCTGACAAGCCAATTAAGATTGAGGCCACTAAATTATATCTTTGTATCCTTTAGAAAATGCATGTCAATGAAAGACCTGTTATTCTAGCAACTTTCTAACTTTATAATAACAATATTTACAAACTGCCCTTGTTTTGGGGCCTTTATGTCCCCATTATTATTGGCTTTGTTCATATTTCCTGCAATTAACATTTGAAATGTATGTGAGGATCATAGGTTGAACACTGTACGGTTTGGGTAACTTTGTTATTAACTGCCCAAAATGTATTTTCTATCCCCCTTAATTTTTTCTTTGAGGTGAAAACATTATTTAGATTTTTTCTTTGTGAAATATACCTCATGTATTCCCGTTATCACTGGAGAATAAATTTTAAAGAAAGTCATAGCTTCTTGTAACACAGTTCAGAAGTTTTATTTGGCCCATAGCTCAGTGATTTGAAGACCAGCATAGTGAAAAAGGACATCTCCACTAACTCATAAAAAGTGAAATGTGAAATGAAAAGACACATTGACAGTAGGCATTGGAGGCATAAACACTGATACATAAATTTGGACTTTACTAGAATGGAATTCGTAACCAAGTTGCATAATGTGTTCTACTGGGTCCACTTTGTAATTTCAAAATACTGAAATCCCAAATTTCAGTATTTTGAACTTACAAAGTTGAACACTCACATTTCCGAAACCGGCATAAAAGTGAAATTCAAAATACCGAAGTACCGATATTTTGAATTTCAGCTTCCGGTGGTATGGAATGTGGATGTTTAGGTTTTATTTTGGTAAGTTTGTGTGTGTTAGTATGTTGGTTAGGGGTATAATGTGTGTAAGTGTGTGTTGTGACTGTTGTGCATGTTTGAGGGACTGTAAGATGTGTGTGTGTGAGTTTCATTTCTGTTACTGTTTGTGCGATCTTGGAGTTAGAATATATAAGTAGGGAGGTGTGGGGGACGTTTGTGTGATTGTGGGGGTAGTTTTGTGTATGTTTATGTGTGTGCTGCATGTGTAGCGTGAGTGCGGGATTTTGAATTTCGCGGTTGTGTGTTTTCGAGTTTGTGAGTTTTGTTGGGTTTTCGGCTTTGTGGTTTCGGAATACTGAAATTCAGGATTTCAGTATTGTGAAATTACAAAGTGGACCCGTTCTATTCCACTGTATGGGAAAGTGGCTGGGCTGGGGCAGTTGTGATTCATAGCACAAGTTAGAGCTATGGAGGAATAAAGAATAACAATGCAGGAAATATTGTGTATGTGAATGCAGGTGCTCAGCTTAATAAGTGTATAATAACCTGCAAGTATTCACCACTTAAAGCATGGTATAAGCCATAGTCAAAAGATACATTAAACATGCAACAAATTGCATGTTGTTATAAGAATAAAGATCACAAAAAACATTCTGGGTTGCAACAAGCAAAGATGCTTAGAGCAACAACAATATTTGTGTAGCAGCAGTTACTGATATTCAGTGCTGCTACCCTGCAAACAGTAATTTATTTATGTATTATTTATTTATTTATTTCAGTTTGATGGTCGGGGGAGTCCACTGGGCCTAGAAGAGCCCGTTTTCAGTGGAGACCCAGGGAGAAAAGCTACAGTAACAAATAACAAATTACAAATACCAGATTAGAAAAACACACATACAAGTTGCAGATATAAACAAAGCAGCATAATCAATTACAGCATGCTGAGGATACAGTGAAATAGATAACAGACATAATATTTGTAATACATACATGTAGGGATTTAGAGGTAATGGAAACCTTGGAGGAAAATTCTATTTTATGTACAAGGTTAGAGTACATTTTGTTGTGAGAAAATTCAACTTAACCATAGTGCAACAGGAGAGTGCCCTGTGCAGGAAATACAAAGTGATGATAGGTAGGGTGGTACTGTGAGAATAGAGTGGGGTGAGTGGGGGGTCAAAGTAGTTAGGGGGAGATGTATGTGGGAGGGTTGCATGGGCATGCCCATTCTGAACCAAGATGTGAGAATAGGTGGGATTTGAAGTTGGTATGGTTAGGAGCATTGCACAGGGAGGGAGGGAGAGAATTCCATAGTTTAGATAAGTAGCAAGATAGCAGGAGGTGGCCAGGGGGTCATAAGGATTTGCAGGTTTGTAGGAGGTTTTGGTTTTTGGATCTGTGGGAGCAGTTGGGAATGTAGGGGGTTAGGGAGGCAGCGAGAGAGGGGCAGAAGGAAGGTTTGAAGATAAGCTTGTGGGCAGTGGTAAGTCTAGGTAGTTGGGTAGTTCCATTTCAGGGTATGGAGAGAGTGGCAATGGTGGGATGATTTTTTTGAGTTGGTAGCGAATTTGCTAATTTTATTGTAGCAGGATTCGAGTTTGGTTTGAAGGCCAAGATGGAGGTTTGTTAATAAGAGGAAACCATACATAAGAGATGGGAGAAGGTAGGAGGAGGCTAGCAGCAGAGGTGAGTGAAAAACTATCAATGAATGCTTATACCAGTGTAGCTAGCAGACTTTGTCACTTGTATGTGGATGATTTTAATGTTCAGCAGAAGATGTAGACTTTCAGGCTTTATGGGCTCTGTGCAGTAGTTTAAGAGTGACTGGTTGTGGCCTAGGTGTCGTACTACTAGATTAGGGAGAGGAGCTGCCTGATTGATTGTGGAAAGGGCAGAGCAGAGCAGGGGACTGTGGTTCGGTGGGTTGGCTGGCTGACTGGGGGAGAGTTGTGGAGTACTGCTACCACCTAATGGTAGAAAAATATAGGTGGAACAGGTGGACTAGAGAGGGGATCAGGGGTCCCTGTGAGTGTGCACGGTATAGGGAAGCGCTCAAACTGGGATAGTATATAATTATACATTTTACTGATGACACGGCTACTAGAGGTTGCTTACATGCACTTATGGTGGTGCAAATTGCCATTTTTTTCTTTGTAGGGAGAAGCACAAACAGTAGAGTCCTCAGTCCTAGGGGGAGGCGGAAACACTGTTGCGTGTCTTTTGTAGTGTCTTGTCTTGGAAGAGCGGGGTTTGACAAAAACTACAAAGTGTGAGCTGAAATAAAAGCAGAAAGGAAGGTAGTTATTATCTACATGAGCTGTATGGTCAACAATGTAGGCAGAGGGACATAAGGGTAGATATCAGTAAGGATTGTAATGGGAGAGAGAGAAAGTCCGAGAGGTGCGTGTAGGAGGAGTGAGTGGAGCAGGCAAAGGGAGAGGGAATAGAGGTGTTGGTTGGTGAGAAAGTGAGTGAGGGTGTGGTTAGGGTTGCCACCTTTAGTTGTGGCTAAAACTGGAGTAAAGCCACACTCCTCGCATCACACAAAACCCCACCCACCCTCTCCCGCCCATATTCTGCACATTTTGTGACGCCACGATTACATCACATGGTGGGGAATGCCCTCTTTTTCCATTCCTGCTGCCTGATTTCAGCAGATTTACTATGCTTTTCTGTAAAAAAGCATGGCAAATCAGCCAATTTACAAACTCCGATAGTCTGTTTCCTTTTCTGAAACAGAATACCGGAGTCTGTACAGTGTTTTCCAGATTACTGGAGAATCAGTTTGATTTCCAGATAGTCCGGAAAAAAATGGAGGGGTGCCAACCCTAGGTATAGTGGTTCAGGGTAGGATTGCATATAACAGAGTGTGAGAACACCAGAGAGGGTCGGCAGAAAATGGTTACAGTATATTATGCACAGTATTCACTTACGCAGTGTTATACTATTATGGCAACTACTTATACAAAGTAAAATTATGGCATTTGCAGGTAAATCATTATTAGTTGAGACTCTGAGTACTGTAAAAGCAGCTGTAAACAAAACCTTTTAGCAGAGCTTTCCTATGAAAGTATGTAAGATGTAACAAAAAACAAGAGATGCAGCAAGATTCAGATGTTAACACCAGCTGACTGTAACATAACTATAGGTAGTCACAATGTAACATCAGTATGCTGCTAATGCCACAGTAACTGTAATGCAGCCAGGTTAGGGGATTACACAGATTGGAATGGCAGTAAAGATACAACTAATGGCAGTATCAGGATTTTTGGCAGCCTGCCAATGTGACTACAGCATATTTACATTTGGGCTCCCAGTATAATGAGTAGTGGATAAAACACTAAAGTCAGCGTATTATCACTTAGACTGCTGGTATAGTGGTTAGTAAGTCTAAGTGCTGAAGACAGAGTATTGTTACTTGGTGCCAAAACCCACTTGTATTTGTTTAGGGGAGACCGTTCAGTATTCAGTATCAGTAAGTTCTAATGCCGCTTTACCTGCAGATTGCCAAGGAATAAATAAAGATAGGGTGGGAGGGTGGCCTAATGGTTAAGGTGTTTGCCTTACAAACACAAGATGCAAGGTTTGAGTCCTACAAGGAATAATCGGCTAGGCTTAAAATGGCTCACAAGGGCAGTTAGCTTAGTACCAATCTATGAACCTTTGAACCTATAATTATCCTATACTAGCACTCAATGGTGGACCTCCCAGGTAAGCACCAAAGGAGGTATATCTTTATGGTAGGAAATAACAATACAAAATATGTAGAACATTATACCACTCTTCTTTTCTTGCTTTCGACAAATTTTGACCAACAATAGGGAAATGAGGGAAACAGAAACAGCACAATGTATGTATACAAATATTTACCGCCAGTAATGTGATACACTGACGGGTGACACAAATGAAAACAGTACTAACTGACTGTCAGCTGACAGGTTGTTTAATGTGGACAGAGATCTTATAGGGTGTTAGTGAACATGCATCACAAACCTACAGGATCAGAAGGAATGCATGGGCTACCTGTACAGGTGGATGCTGAGGTATATGTTGATACAGGGATCTTCAGAGACAAAAAAGGGACACACAGGGTAAATGGTATATCACAGACATTTGATTTGGCTTGCAGTCCTCATCATTATTTGCAAAGATGTCAAAGGGCACAATGATAAATGTCTGACATCACAGCACAGATGGAGTCATGCTACTGAACGCAGGGGGTTATAAGTTCATAAGTAAGTTCTAGGCAATCAGTCTGCCGACCATTACAAGCCTTGCACCTTGTGCTCCATTCAGTATCTCCTTTCAGCCACAAGGAAGACAAAACTAGGCAGAAAAGGGGAGAAGCTAAGGTTGACCATTCAAATATGCAGGTTTACCATGAAAGTAACAAGGGTACTACTCTGATTGACATGTAGTATACATAGAGGTGATACATACATTGGAATATCAGGCCAACATCTCTTATTTATATGTTGATAAAGATTTAATTCCTATAACTATGTGACGCAGCATTTGTCCTGCAAAGGAATAGGAGGTCAAAGAGAGTTGGATCTTTTAAAAGGCTAGGTACACACTTCCACAGAAAAGTCTAGAAGAGACTGAGTACAGAGAGAGAGAGAGAGAGAGAGAGAGAAAGAGAGCGATGCCAGTCTGCCCTGATAACTAAGATTTTGTTGAGGCTACTGATTTTTTAAGTTATAAATTTATATGGTGCATGTTAAGTTTAGATAACTGCATGTCAAAAGGTGTGTTACATTAAGGAATGAGTCTGATGAGATGGGAGTGCAGGAGATTCAAGTTTTCTTTGGAGCTAGTGGAAATCAGATGGGCCATATAGAAGGTTTGCCAACTGCCTTGGAGACATCAGGGTCAGGTAATAATGAATTATCAAGAAGTATGCCTAGATCTCTCACAACAGCTTCTGATTGGAGAGTATGTCACCTACACGGTATGTGAAAATGTTTTGCTTACCAAAATGAACTATATGGAATATCCCATTCTGTAGCAATTGTGAATCAGTAGAAGACCAAATAACAACACTTTGTTTAAAGTCATCTGGAAACTTAGATGATTACGGACCAGGAGTGTTGTTCTGAAGATCTGAGATCTGGTTTGGTTAAGGATAGATCATGAATACTCAACCTGGTGGACTTCTTTGAGAAGGTCACCAAATCAAAGGATGAGAAAAAATTGTTTACACTGCCTACCTTGACCTGGCCAAGGCATTTGACAAAATCCTCACTTGGACATTGTTAATAAACTCAAGAGGTTTGGTACAAACCAATATGTCACCCAGTGGATAGCCAACTGGCACACAGACAGGACCCAGGAAGTTAGAAATGGGGAGTCTACATCTACAAAGAGGCCATTTACAAGTGGAGTCCCTCAGGGATCAGTACTTGGACTGTTCCATTTTGGCATTTACTTCTCAGACATCAAGGTGAATGTCAGTGGTCTCTGGCTGAATACATTTGCAGATGATTGCAAATTAGGAGCTGCTATTGAATCTCTCACTGACAAAAATGTTCTCCAGGAGGGGCTGAAACAGACAAACAACTAGTGTCAGAGCCATGGACTAAAACTAAATGCCAAGAAATGCATAATAGTATCCTTTGGGAAGTCATCCATCCCTGGTAACTATCATATTGACAACAGCACCTTAGAGTCGATCCAGTAGTCAGAGACTTAGGGACACACATAGATAGTGATCTAGCCTTTGACCATCATCTGTCTACACTGGTGAGGAAATCGTTCTATATTGCACAACTTATAAACAAAGGTATGGCATCTATGTCCAAGGAAGTCATTGTTCCAGTGTATTCAGCAACCATCAGACCTATCATTGAGTACAATGCCCCCTTTGGTATGTTCCTAACCAGGCATATCCAACAACTGGAATATCCACAGAGGTTTGTCACTAAAAGAATACATGGTGTAAGTAAAATGTCCTATTCAGACTGCCTCAAGGCCCTATCACTGTACTCTGTCTTCTTCATGCTTTTAAGGGGAGATCTATGCCTGGCATACAGGGCATTGGCAGACCCCATTCTGATAGACCTCCTGCATAACCACAAAACAAACAGCACCAGAATTACTTGTTCTAAAGACTTAAACCTTGCCTGTGATATAAATAGGTCCTGCTGGAGAGATTGGTATGTATCAGGAGACTACCATGTCTATGGAACAGGCTTCCCACCCATGTGAAGCAGAGTTCCTCTCTAACCCAATTCAAGTGCAACTTGGACAATTGGATGGAAATCCGGAAATTCATCTCTGATTTGGCACCTATGTCTCTAATGGACACAGGTAACCTGTAAATGGTTTATCTTCCAAACATCTGCTCACACTTATTAAAGGTATCAGGACTTGTTAGAGATTTGGGATGGATGGCAAGGTTTAAAAAGGACTTTGTGGTCATTAACCTCGTAAATGCCTATGAATCTATGAACATTGTAGTGACAATAATAATTTAAAGAAAGAGAACATACATCTTAAATCTCAAATTTTCAGAAGCAAAAAAAAAAAAAAAAGACCTTGTGTGGTATCAGAAGAGTGGCTAGGGTAGAGCAAAGGGGGCAACTACCCAGGCACAGGGTATTAGGGAAACAATCAGCAAGATTTTTTTTTTTTTAATTTTTCAGTCTTCATGTAAATGTGAGTATAGAGAAAATGTTTTAGGAAATGGTGCTCTTCCTTAGGAAAGAAGGTGTTCCAGATCTCTGATTTTTTTATTGCTGCTCAACCTAGCATTGAGGGACACCAGAAAAGGGAGTGAGACCAGACACAAAATTAGCTCTTGTGGTAGAATTTTACAATACAGTTCATTAACGTCTACAGATATTGCACTCTCTTTGATAATGTGCTGACATTTTAAATCATTTTTTCCACTCTCTGTTTTTTAAATACCTTTCTGAGTAGTCCACAATGGAAAGAGTTAGGTGCTGTTTCGCATTAAGATTTTATTCCCAGATTTTTGGCTGATGTACTTACTTTTCAGTGGGCTTTGTATCTATATTCAATGCCTTCAGGTAGAACGGTATAGATCTGTAGTTACCAATGTCCAAGGTTGGGCCACCCTAGTGTAATGGGGTACATATTATGTTACTGAACGTTTAAAAGTTCTTACGTCATATGGTCAACACCATATGATCGAACTTTTAAAAGTTCAAACATTTCAATGGAGATCTCCATACAGTGCGGAATGGGAAGATTTCCCTTTCCTGCATTGTAGTGCAATCTCAGAGTTGGTATATTTAAAGAGCGGGGGGGTGATGTGGGGCACAGCCCCCCCACATGGGGGGTGCAGGGGGGTGTTTCCCCCTGCTTAAAACAGTCAGGTAGGTTTTTTCTGTTGTTTATTTTTTTTTCGCTTTTCAAACTTTTAAAAGTTCGATCATATGGCTTCAACCATATGATGTTCGAACTTTTAAAAGTTTGATAATGTAATATACACCCATGCAATGGCATTATATTAGCTCTTTTCTAGGTTTTAGAAATACCAAAAGTGTAGGAGGGTAGCTTTGATTTAAAAGGTTAAGTAGATGTTCAGATATGTCCTATTTGATACTGATAATTAGGTAACCTGATATATTATCAGGGCCCATGGGGATGAGGTGAGGTGATTTTAGCTTTTGAGAGGGCTGAGAGAACTTGTTACATAGCAATTAATTGTGTGGTTTGGATTGTGACTCTGTGGAATAGTTATAATTGTGGGCAGTATAAAATTTGCACTAAATTTGTTATCTAGGATAGTAGCTACTTCCTTTGGTTCAGAGTGTGCAGTATTATTGTGTACCAGTACTGAACATTGCTTGGTATTAGTTCTTAACTTTCTGACATATTTCAAGAAAGCGTTGTAGTTATTTTTGGTTTTAATAGCTATTTTAAATTCATTCTTACCTTTCATGTTCCTAATGGTTCCCTTAAGATTTTTGTTAGATTGCTTAACTAAGCTCTTCAGGTAGATAGAATATGATCTCTTATAAGCATTAAGCAACTTATCTCTCTTATTATATAAGTTATTTATATGGGTATTCTGCCATAGGGTTTTGTTTTTACTTTTCTTATTATATTTGGTACTGAGAGGGATTACCTTATCAATATAACTGTTTAATTAGGAGCAGACGACAGAGACAAAAGCAGCAGCTTTAGAAATGGGATCCAATGAAGGAGAAGTGTAAAGGAATTTATTTAGGTAATCAAGGAACTGAAGAATATGGAAAGGGGTACTCTGAGTTATATGGAGAGTCAGATAAGGGAGGGGATGAAATTATATGATCATGACTGGGCAAGCATTGCACTGTGTGACTGTGGACTGAGGTCACTGCTCTGGCCTGTCATGATGGAATTACAGAACCCTTGTGTGAGGGATTTTATACTTTTGGGGGAAATGGCCATGTATAGAATTCACTGGCAAGTTGTCCTGCCCTAGAAATCTGGCATCTTTCACTGCATATGACATGGTGCTGGAGTGAGATAGCCTGGACTTGTAGTAGTAGACTGTGTACCATGTTGGCCTTCTAATGCAAACACTCTGGATGCATATCCACCCACGGGATGCATATCCACCCCCCCTACCATGCACAACATTGCTGGATACGCCAGTTAAAGCAGTACTTGTTATCCTCAAAGAGGTAGACATGGATACTCTAGTCCTTTTGAGACATAACATGTTACTATTTCTAGACATGTAACTCACTTACATCTATGTGAAAACTTGTTGCTCACACCTGCTATGGTCCAGCTATGATGCAGTTAACCAGCAAGTCACTGTAATCAGGCCAAATGTAGCAGCATATGGCATCTGTCAATGTGCACACTGACCCATATGAACAAACTTCTCAAAAATGAATTCCCCCCTTGGGTTGTTGGGCAGCCACCATGCTGCCCACACACCGAACTACACCATCCACACTTGTTGTATGTTCCACTACTCCCTATCACCATTGTTCTATTGTCTTTCTCTGCTCAACTCATATCTCTTTCTCCCAGTATGTATATATACACCCATGATTGTCTGTACTGTTTGGGATTTTTTTTTTCTTCCTGATGCTCTTCTCTCCAAGATTTCCACCCATCCTCTGTTTGCCTGTCATCCATCTCTTCATTCCTTCTGTCTATATTTCTTTGGGTGAGGTGGAATTGAGATAGAAGGGAAATTAGTGGAAGAGGTTAATGGCCTCAGGTGTCTTGGTGGGTTGGTTGAGAAGAAGGGAAATCTGAAATAGTAGGTCAAACTAGAATCAGAGAGTGGCTGCAGCCAATTAGCTCTGAATAGTGTGTGAGAGAAGAATGACAAAGAAGCTGAAAAGTAAGGTATAGAACAGTTTATTGAGCACCCTGTAAAATTGCACTCTACTCCCTCAGCTCTTCAACTGAAAACAAAATTCTTCAGATTACTGTAGAAAGCCAGTTGGCTTCCTACAGTGAGTCAGCCGATCAATTCCCACCAAATCCATGCCTCTCCCAGTTCTCAAGAGAAGAACAAAGAAAAATTCTTCAGCTTACTATGTGATTGGCTGCCTACAGTACATCAACCTATCCACAGCCCCCCAGCTCTTAAAAGAGTCAAGTGTCTTTCTGTACTGCCATTTTGATACAGAAAAAATGTGGAGCTCTGAATTAATCTCCTGAACTTTGTGCCAAGGGCGATTTTCCCCTTCGACCACCCTTGCTACTCTAGTGGTGTATAAAGGTGATGCAGAGAGAGGATTATATCTTAAACCTCAGAGTCCACAAGAGATGGCATGGCAAAGTGGACAATGCCAAGAAGATGAGTTTGCAAGCTAGCCCCGACAATACATACATAATACATGGAAAACAGGTGAGTTGGACATGTAAGTCAGAGCATCATTGTGTAGCTAGTATCAAAGAGGTAACAACTATCCCAGTCTGGTGAGGTTTATGGGGCAAAAAATACATTTAACAACCCACTCTGTCATAAATAGCAGCAGCAGAAATCCTATATTCCAAGGTCTGAGAAACATGGACTGAATCATGGACTAGCAGATTGCAAAGACATGAGTATGTCCAGGATTTACACCAGTTCCACACATATGCTACATTGCAGCTTGTTAACATTGTCACAAGACAAAGTATAAACTGCAATAACACACAGATAGGTGTGTGTGTGTGTGTGTGTGTGTGTGTGTGTGTGTGTGTGTGTGTGTGTGTGTGTGTGTGTGTGTGCATATTTATATATATATATATATATATATATATATATATATATATATATATTTTACAACAGCTGTTGAGTGGGCAACAGTTCTGTCTGTTCATCATACCCTTGCTTGTTACAGGGCCTGCATTTGCATGATATTTTTGCAGTGGTGATAGATGAAAAGTATGACTGCATACATTCCTTTATCATAGAGGCCTATGTGACCAACCTTGTTTATGGCTGTCTCCTCATGCATAAAAGGATGCCTGCAATCTAATGATGTGCAGTTAGGGTGTTTAGCTGTATGCCACTACTGAAAGGGTATATTCTGTGATAGTAAGTGGCAGGGAAGAAGTATATTTAACACAGCTATAACAGGCATCCCGGCTATAGTTAATGAGCATTTGAATTGAAATTTGCTTGTTCTTTCCCCCTGGTTTGCATGTTTGCTCAGGACTGTGTGTATCATGCTTATCCATCCAGCCCTTGACAGTTTGTCTCTTCTTAATAGATTTTTCTATTTATGGCTCTGAGCAACATGTGAATCCTACCCAAGGCAAGTATGAGGACAGGACTAATGACCTATCAGGACAAGAATATGAGATAATGAGTGAAATGGAGTGGGGGCAGAAAAAGAGAGAGCCTATTTCTTGTACCCATCTACCTGCTTCAGGGTGACATCCAGCTCACATATAAAACTCAAAATAATCATAGCCTTAGAATAGTTTACTAGTCAGAAGCTAAATCAGTTGTCCAAGAGTGTATAAATTATGGATATAATCATAATGATACTCAAAGTGCTTATAAAAAAGATTCTTGCTTGATTAAGAACGATTTGTTAGGTCAGTCCCATACTTATGCTAAAGACTGTTTTAGCGGTCATGAACTGCCACAAAGTAGTAACAATTTTCTTTATAAACTGTTTTTTTTTTTTGTTACTAAAACCTCCACTGAAACTCTTATGTGTTGGAAATATATTGTAAATTATACAGATTTGAGATTCATATAAAAGATTATGTGGTAAAGAGTCACTTTATCAACAGAATGTCTTGTGGGTTTGAACATGGTACTAGTAAACAGGGGTATCTTCCCCTGTGGTACATGTTGCAACTCCTCTGTTGTTGCAAAAGAGTTTCATATGATTAATGGTAAGAAATAATTTGCTACACAATAATGTTCTTGTAGTACTGATATTGTTACTTATGCCTTTAGATGTCCTGTGGTAGGGTATATAAAAGGCAAATAAGTTAAAATTAAAACCAAACTCCAGGAACACATACATGTCATTTAATATGGTAAAGAAATAACTTCTGCTGCTGTTCCTTTTCATAATAATAATAATAATAATAATAATAATAATAATAATAATAATAACAGTGACTTATTGGCTGCTATGGTTTTACA